>NC_057812.1:446100705-446400705 GCF_018294505.1 Triticum aestivum | reverse complement strand
TATTCATTTGACTATGAGATCGTGCAACTCTCGAATACTGGAGGAACACCTTGTGTGCTGTCAAACGTCACAGTGTAACTGGTTGATTATAAAGATGCTCTACAGATGTCTTCGAAGGTGTTTGTTGAGTTGGCATAGATCAAGATTATGATTTGTCACTCCGTGTATCGGAGAGGTATCTCTGGATCCTCTCGGTAATGCACATCACTGTAAGCCTTGCAAGCAATGTGACTAATGAGACGGGATCCATGTATGAGAACATAGTATGGACTTTGGTAGACTTGCCCGATGACCGACAAGCCATAGAGAATAAATGAATCTTCAAGAAAAAGACTGACGCTGATGGTAATGTTACTGTCTACCAAGCCCGACTTGTTGCGAAAGATTTTCCACAAGTTCAAGGAGTTGACTATGATGAGACCTTCTCACCCGTAGCGATGCTCAAGTCCGTCCGAATCATCTTAGCAATTACCGCATTTTATGATTATGAAATTTGGCAAATGGATGTCAAAACTGCATTCCTTAGTGGATATCTTAAAGAAGAGTTGTATATGATACAACCAGAAGGTTTTGTCGATCCTAAAGGTGCTAACAAAGTGTGCAAGCTCCAGGGATCCATTTATGGACTGATGCAAGCCTCTCAGAGTTAGAATATATGCTTTGATAGTGTGATCAAAGCATATGATTTTATACAGACTTTTGAAGAAGTCTGTATTTGCAAGAAAGTGAGTGGGAGCTCTGTAGCATTTCTAGTATTATATGTGGATGTCATATTGTTGATTGAAAATAATACATAATTTCTGGATAGCATAAAAGGATACTCGAATAAGAATTTTTCAATGAAAGACCTCGGTGAAGCTGCTTATATATTGGGCATCAAGATCTATAGAGATAGATCAAGATGCTTAATTGGACTTTCACAAAGCAAATACCTTGATAAAGTTTTGAAGAAGTTCAAAATGGATAAGTTAAAGAAAGGGTTCTTGCCTGTGTTACAAGGTGTGAAATTGAGTTAGACTCAATGCCCGACCACTACGAAGATAGAGAGAAAATGAAGGTCATTCCCTATGCCTAAGCCATAGGTTCTATAATGTATGCAATGTTGTGTACCAGACCTGATATCTGCCTTGCTATAAGTTTAGAAGGAAGGTACCAAAGTAATCCAGGAGTGGATCACTGGACATCGGTCAAGAACATCCTGAAATAACTGAAAAGGACTAAGGATATATTTCTCATTTATGGAGGCGACACCGAGCTTGTCGTAAATGGTTACGTCGATGCAAGCTTTGACACTGATCTGGATGACTCTAAGTCACAAACCGGATACGTATTTATATTGAGTGGTGGAGCTGTAAGTTGGTGCAGTTTCAAGCAGAGCGTCGTGGCGGGATCTATGTGTGAAGCGGAGTACATAGCTACTTCGAAAGCAGCAAATGAAGGAGTCCGGATGAAGGAGTTCATATCCGTTCTAGGTGTAATACCTAGTGCATCGCGTCCAATAAAAATCTTTTGTGACAATACTGGAGCTATTGCCTTGGCGAAGGAATCCAAATTTCACAAGAGAACCAAACACATCAAGAGACGCTTCAATTCCATCCGCGATCAAGTCAAGAAGGGAGACATAGAGATTTGCAAGATACATACGGTTCTGAATGTTGCAGACCCTTGACTAAGCCTCTTCCACGAGCAACACATGATCAGCACCAAGACTCCATGGGTGTTAGAATCATTACTATGTAATCTAGATTATTGACTCTAGTGCAAGTGGGAGAGTGAAGGAAATATGCCCTAGAGCTAATAATAAAGTTGGTATTTATATTTCCTTATATCATGATAAATGTTTATTATTCATACTAGAATTGTATTAACCGGGAACTTAGTACATGTGTGAATACATAGACAAAATAGAGTGTCCCTAGTATGCCTCTACTTGACTAGCTTGTTAATCAAAGATGGTTAAGTTTCCTGACCGTAGACATGTGTTGTCATTTGATGAACATGATCATATCATTAGAGAATGATGTGATGGACAAGACCCATCCATTAGCTTAGCATTACGATCGTTTAGTTTTATTGCTATTGCTTCCTTCATGACTTATACATATTCCTCTGACTATGAGATTGTGCAACTCCCGGATACCGAAGGAACACCTTGTGTGCTATCAAACGTCACAACGTAACTGGGTGATTATAAAGATTCTCTATAGGTGTCTCCAAAGGTGTTTGTTGAGATGGCATAGATCAAGATTAGGATTTGTCACTCTGTGTATCGGAGAGGTATCTCTGGGCCCTCTCGGTAATGCACATCACTATAAGCCTTGCAAGCAATGTGACTAATGAGTTAGTTACGGGATGATGCATTACGGAATGAATAAAGAGACTTGCGGGTAACGAGATTGAACTAGGTATGATAATACCGACGATCGAATCTCGGGAAGTAACATACTTATGACAAAGGGAATAACGTATGTTGTTATGCGGTTTGACCGATAAAGATCTTCATAGAATATGTAGGAGCCAATACGAGCATCCAGGTTCCGCTATTGGTTATTGACCAGAGATGTGTCTCAGTCATGTCTACATAGTTCTCGAACCGGTAGGGTCCGCACGCTTAACGTTCGATGATGATTTGTATTATGAGTTATGTGTTTTGGTGACCGAAGTTTGTTCTGAGTCCCGGATGAGATCACGGACATGATGAGGACTCTCAAAATTGTCAAGAGGTAAAGATTCATATATTGGAAGATAGTATTCGGACATCGGAATGATTCCGAGTGATTCGGGTATTTTTCCGGAGTACCGAGGGGTTACCGGAACCCCCAGGAAAGTGTTAGGCCTACATGGGCGTAAAGGGAGAGAAAGGAAAGCATGCGGGGGTGGCGCGCGCCCCCTCCTAGGAAGTCCGAATAGGACAAGGAGGAGGGGCGCGACCCCCCTTCCCTTTCCCTTTCCCTCTCCTTCCTATTCCCTTCGGTGGAGAAAGGAAAAGGGGAAGGGTGTGAATCCTACTTGGACTAGGAGTCCAAGTAGGACTCCCCCTTGCTCGCCCTTCCTGGCCGCCTGCCTCCTCCTCCCCCCTTTATATACGGGGGCGGGGGGCACCCCAAAGGCACACCAAGAATTCTCTTAGCTGTGTGCGGAGCCCCCTCCACAGTTTACTCCTTCGGTCATAGTGTCGTAGTGCTTAGGCGAAGCCCTACGTAGATCACATTACCATCATCGTCACCATGCCGTCGTGCTGACGAAACTCTCCCTCGACCCTCTACTGGATCAAGAGTTCGAGGGACGTCATTGAGCTGAACGTGTGCTGAACACGGAGGTGCCGTACGTTCGGTACTTAGATCAGTTGGTGAGGGTGTCCTGGACTAGGGGGTACTCACCACGTCGTCTCCCGACCAGGTGGGTCGGGCCGAGGACCCCATGACGTTTCACTAATGGGCCAATTTAGGTAGCCCATGCCGCATACAATAAAGACTCCACAAGACTTGGCGCTCAAGTCAAGGGCTCTCCTAAAGCCTAGGCCTAGGATGCATATAAAAGCCGAGGCCAAGCTAGTCAATAGATAATCTCATATTCATTACTACAATCTCGTGGTAGATACTTGTAGTATGTACTATCCTCATATCAATACAATCAAAAGCAGGACGTAGGGTATTATCTTTTCAAGGAAGCCCGAACCTGGGTAAAATCCTGTGTCCATGTTACCATCGCTCCAAGACGCCTAACTTAAGACCCCTACTATGAGGTACGCCGGATATAGAACCGGCATTGGTGCTTTCATTGAGAGCCTGCTGGATGATCGTCGCGGATTGATGGGACAATCAGATGATATTCTTCTAGTTAGATCTATTTTATGTATATCATCTCTTTTTGCAAATTGTTGCTGCCGAATGGGGCTACTTTGTTCGCGGTCAAACCAAGATCAGGAAAATTTTAACGACGATGGTCGTACCCGTCGCCTGACAGTGTGTTAGATCGGGACACCGCTGCGGTTATAGAAAGCAATATTAATCACAAAATTGCTACCCCGCACGCCATGGAAACTCCCGAAGAAACGTGTGCATGCAGCAGCACCTTGGGGTTGCAGATACACTGCTTGGGTCAGTGCAAAAATAGGGGCGATCCATGGGCCGATCACATCTCGCCTCGGTCAGGCGTATCAAGGAAGATTCCTTTCTTTTTGTTTTTTATTTCGGCCCTTAGTTCGGCTGCCGGTCCTCCTCTACCTTTTGTTAAAAAGTGCATGGACCTGGGGCATTGCTAACCTGGTTGGCTACTAGTTTTACAGTGCGATATCCTAGATTTGATTGTTAGATTCTGGTAATTTGAGTACTACTACTTCAACGTATAAGATCAAAACCAATGTAGTCTAGGTACTAGTTGATACTAGTTTTGTCCAGATCACTTTTGTTTTCTCACCTCGGTTTGCTACGGTCATCGTAGTCGAGCGTGTTTATTTCTTCCTAACTATTTGGTCAACACGTAAAATTATTACATGCAGAATACATTTTTTGTCTGTTTGTACTGCATTATTTTCTACAGAGATATTTAATGACGCATGTACAAACACTTTCTGTCTGCGGCAATCGGGCAGGCCGACCTACGCATCAGAACCTTCGTCAGACCAACCTTCACGTTCAGATCAGCCGTTCTGCATATTGGTCAGCTCGATGCAGTCTTGTGATACTCCGACAGGGGCAGCGGCCATCCATGAAGTCTTTTCTATTTCTTTGTGCTCTTTCCTTTCTTTAATTCGGCACAATTGGTTGCCATCGTCCACTAGTAGTGGTTTCTCTACCGTGTGTATAGGCCAAAGTACTAATGCAAAAATGCTAGTTTTTGCAACACGGTTTTTGAGGTCTAATTAACAAACAGTGCAAACTAGCCTTGCACTAGCGCTTCATCAACACATGGATGTGGATTTTTTGTCCGCAGTCTGGCGAACGCCATATCTGCAATCGGATCTACCCTATAAAAATACATCGTCACTCCTCCGTCTTCATTGACCTAGGCGCCAGACTATTTTTCTTTTATCTACTTTACATAAACTTAATTGTGCAAATAATCATTTTTTCTTTCAACTATTACTATTGTTGTTATTTCTTACTTGCACTATTTTATGTGTGTAGGTAATCAACTTCGACTGCGTCACGCGGTCAACTCTGTGGGCCGACATCGTTGTTCTGCCTGCATCGATCAAGTTGTGGCGTCGCCTCAGTGCGTGTCCCTGTGTTAACGATTTCGGCTGCGTCACGCGTTCACCTCGGCGTGCTGACGTCATCATCACGCCTCAGCCGGACTGAGGATTTCGGCTCGTCACATCGACCGTGCTATGTCACCACTTTGGAATGCCGAACTCCTTGCTCGGCCATCTCAGGACCGGCTCGGGGGCTGGGACCTCGTCCCACCGCAATCTCGGCCTGCGTCATTGACATCAAGCACATTAATCAGCTAAGTCGCTTTCATGCTCAAAAGCTTTCAGTTTTAAATTTTGTTCGGTTCGACCAAGCATTATACTTTTTCTTTGGCAAAGAGTTGTTTGTGAAAAAATTTCTTGTCAAAACTTTGTTTGTGACACACAAATTCAAATACTCCGTTTACTTGGGGGCTTCCTTTATGAAGCCTTTCCTCTTGCATATGATTATACTTGTACGGCATCATTTCTTGTTCGTGTATTACGCCACAATATTCACCATGTTGACCTAAGTGTTCCGCAAGCTGGGTTGCCTTGCTCCTGTGTTTACCCCCATGTTCCCGACTGTTCGGCTAGGGAGTAAAGGGAGCACCTCTGCGATTGTCACGATCGGGTCATCCGAGCTCGGACGTCAGACTGGATGAAGCCAAAAGCTAGCACTCTTATTGTATTCAATCATGGTCGGCACACAACAGAACTCATGAATACAAAAAATGTATTGCACAAGTCTCATAGTAACAATGAGCAACTGAAGAAAGGTACCAGTGGGGGTACTATTTTCTTCGAAAATGCTTCTTATACTTCATCAGTAATATAGCATAAGTTCCCTGAGCGTGATTTGTCTGTTACAGCCTTATGGCCTGATTGTCTGGTTATCGGAAACACCGTCGATATTCTCGATAGATGGAGTATATAACACTTTTAGGCCCTTGACCAAAGAAGGAGAAGCCGACGGTCGGTTAAGACGCGTTCAAAGTTCGGATGAACACATATATGATATACGTACTTCGATACATACAATCATTATACATAAAATTATTTTACCAAATCACTTGGGGGCTCTTAAATTTATGTGAGCTGTTTTATAATAAGTATTATTCTTCTTAGTCGTTGCAAAATCTTTTTTATCACTCCTTTTTTCGACGCGAGTGTGTGGTCAATAGCCGAGGAGCCTAATTTCTCTCTCAAAGCCGCTAAAGTTTAGTTTGCTAAACTGGCCTAACGAGAAGTACTCCGCCTTCGGGATAGAAGGTTGAAGCCGTAGGCTGACTCGCTTGAATTTTTGAGATAGGATGTGTCATGTTAAAGCACGACAGAAGCATATTTTTAAGACCAATTTTCGTATTGGTACCGAACACTTGATCTAGTTCGGACGTCAAGTTTTTACTGATGTTTTTGGTTTTCCAAGTCTATGGCACTTTTAAACTATTTGTGTGTTTCCAGCATAAGTCTCGCAGTGCAACGCCGGGCACCTTTAGAGATTCGACAAAAACATTCTCGGATATTGCTCTATATGCATCGGTTTCGAATTGTGTCTTTGGTCAATAGTTGGGTTGCCCGGCTCCTGTGCTTGCCTCCCATGTTCCGCTTTGTTCGGCTAGGTGTGCAAAGGGAGAACCACTGCGATTGTGCTTTCAGCTCGAATGGTTAAGCACCTTAGTGGAGAAAGCCGGAAACTGACTGTCACAATGGGCGTAAACTGGTCAGCGATCCGATGACGATGTCAAATTATAGATCGATACCGATTACCCCATGTTAGACGATGGGCCTTTCATAACATTGGCCGAAGTGTTAATGGCTAGACTTCAGTAGGTGCCGAACACTAACCGGGGGCTCGTAGCCAGCTTCCCCAGTTTAAAGCTCCTATGACTAAGTCTAAGTGAAAGTTATAAATCCCGCATATTTGATTGCCTTGTTTCTGCTAACACAACCGCCTTCGGACACCTAGACGTCGGCTAAGGGTTGTTTTGTTATTGCAGAAACACCCTGAGTAGCATCTACAAGGGGGTGGAAGCTGTCAATGGGCCACTTTCAACAAATAAACGGTCGCAACAGAGTCAAAATAAACATATCATCGGCGCTCGTATTTCATATACGAGGGCTGTGTCGGTGTCAAAACCGGCGGATCTCGGGTAGGGAGTCCCGAACTGTGCGTCTAGGCCGGATGGTAACAGGAGGCAGGGGACACGATGTTTTACCCAGGTTCGGGCCCTCTTGATGGAGGTAAAACCCTACGTCCTGCTTGATTAATATTAATGATATGAGTAGTACAAGAGTAGATCTACCACGAGATCAGAGAGGCTAAACCCTAGAAGCTGGCCTATGGTATGATTGTATGTTATGATTGTTGTCCTACGGACTAAAACCCTCCAGTTTATATAGACAACGGAGAGGGTTAGGGTCACACAAGGTCGGTTACAAAGGAGGAGATATTCATATCCGTATCGCCTAGCTTGCCTTCCACGCCAAGTAGAGTCCCATCCGGACACGAGACGAAGTCTTCAACCTTGTATCTTTATAATCTAACAGTCCGGCCATTGGAGGTAGTACGGCTGTCCGGAGACCCCCTAATCCAGGACTCCCTCAGTAGCCCCTGAACCAGGCTTCAATGACGATGAGTCCGGCGTGCAGTATTGTCTTCGGCATTGCAAGGCGGGTTCCTTCTCCGAATACATCACAGAAGAATTTGAATACGAGGATAGTGTCCGACCCTGCAAAATAAATTCCACATTCCATCGTAGAGAGAATAATATTTTCGCAGATCTAATCTGCTGGCTTGTTTTGGTAGCGTGACGTTGCGTCATGGCCCGGTGATTATTTGAACCGTTTCTTTTAACCAGCCCCGCACATAACGCGAGGCAGTTTTTCGACACGTCTTATCAAAGCAGAGATCGTGTCCCCTTATTACGGGATTCTCATCAATACGGGCATGGGTAACCCAACCGCGCCATCAATTGCGGCGCTTGGGGGATAAGCGAGTTTTACCAGGCAAGTGGGGATGCTTAGTTTCGTCCGACCATATAAAGGGATAAGGATTCACCTTTCTATCCACGCCTTCTTCCTCCTTTGCTCATCCGTTCTCGCACACTCGAGCTCTAGCGCCCAAGTCCGCACTTCCCACCTCGACCTTCTCCAATCATGTCTGGAGCGGGAGGCAAGTGGATGGTCTCCTCCGTCACGGAGGGAGACATCAAGAAACTGAGGAGAGCCGGATACCTGCCCGACGACATCGCGCACCGGCTCCCAGATGAGGGGCAGCTCATCCCCACCCCCAGGCCCCATGAGAGGGTGGTATTCCTCACCCATTTCCTCCGCGGACTGGGATTCCCTCTCCATCCCTTCGTCCGGGGGATCATGTTTTATTACGGCCTGGATTTCCACGATCTGGCCCCGAACTTCATCCTCAACATCTCGGCGTTTATCGTCGTGTGCGAGGCCTTCCTCCGAATCAAGCCCCACTTCGGCTTATGGCTGAAGACCTTCAATGTCAAGCCGAAGGTGGTGGGCGGCCGCCAGGCGGAGTGCGGAGGCGCCATGGTGGGCAAGATGCCCAACATAACATGGCTCGAGGGCTCCTTTGTGGAAACCATAAAGGGGTGGCAATCGGGGTGGTTCTATATCACCGAGCCGCGCGACCCCGCATGGGTAGCGGCCCCCGAGTTCCGATATGGCATCCCCATGCGGCTCACCTCCTGGAAAGAGAAGGGCATGTCCTGGGGTAGTTTGAAAGAGCTAACCAGACTCCAAACATGTATTCAAAACATGGTGGACAAGAAGCTCAAGCTTGTCAACATAGTCTAGGTTATGCTCATCTGCCGGATACTCCCGTGCCAACAACGGGAGTTCAACTTGTGGGAGTTCAATCCGGCGCAGCACCGAACTCTGAACAGGCTCTTCGACACGACTCATGAAGACGCCTGGAGGGTGCTGTTCAAAAGTGCCGAGGTCTCTCCCCCTATTACTGAGGATCGCGGATTCAGCGTGAAGCGCCAAGCCAGTGCAGTAAGCTGCTTTACCTTTCACATGATACTTTTTTATATAGATTGACTCTATGCGGGATCTAAACTCCCATACCTTTGACAGGACTCGCAAAAGATGGCCGGACAGATCGACTGTCCGGCTCCTTTGCCCGAAGGCCCCGCAGACGCTCTTCTGGTGAAGATGCTAACTCCGGCCCCTTATAAGGTGCCAGAGAAGACCAAGAAGGCCAAGGGAACCCGGAAGAGTTCCCGATGCCCGGCGTTGCCGGACTCACCGTCCGATGACTCTGCGGCGCACTCTTCCCCCGAAGACGAGGAATAAGAAGAAGAAGATGCTACCCCACCGACTGGGGGAGACAAGAAAAGGAAGGCCGCCCCAACCGGGGAGGCTGGAGGGTCCAAGAAGGGAAGGACTCTCCTTCTGGACAGTTCCACCGCTGCCGATGAAGGCGAAGGCGAGTGGTTGCCCAGGGTCAAGCCCCCGGGGAGATCGTAAGTATTCGGATACCAGAGTAACTCCTAGGATTCCTTTGTCGCACTGCTTTCCCTAACGCGGAACACAATTATGCAGGCCGCCACGAGCCAGTATCGATGTATCATCGGACGGCTCCTTGGGCTTGTCGGACATGGATAGCGATCCAGTCCCGACCGCCACCTCCCCTCATCCTGCCGACGACGCCGAGGTGTTGTCTCAAGAGGCACTGAATCAAGGGGAGACAGTCCTGGAGGCGCCTCAAGGCGACCTTCCGGACTCTGGGAGCCGCGGGGACGGGGGCCCCGAGAGCTCCGAGTTCGGCCCTCAGCCGAACACCGTGCCGGACCCTCCAGCGGTTCCGGGCTCGGGCAGGCGGCCTCCTTCTAAGAGGGGCAAAACGCCTGTGCCGGTGACCTCTGTCCATCCAGAGGCACCGGACAATCTGCTGGAAGCGCTTCGCAGCGCTTCCATCGACGAGGAGCACCGCACTATCATGAGTGCGGTGATCCAGAAGGTTCAGTCCGCCAAGAGCGGATTGACTGAAGCCTGTGCCAGCCTTCTAACAGGCTTTGAGGTAAGTGTTTTAAAATGTAGTAGAAATATTACGGCATAGACAGTAGCCCCTGATGCTTTGTTCGGTGTTCACAAAAAAAAGCCGAACAGAGGATCAAATAATATCGCAGGAGTCTAATATAAGTATGTCAATATGCATATGCAGGCTTCGCTGCTGGCGTCCGCCGCACTAACTGCGGAGGTCGCCGTACTGAAGCAGGACCTCGAGGGGTCCAGGAAAGAGCTCGGCCTTGCCAAGAGGCAGCTCGAGGAGAACAAGGGTAAGTAATACCCCGTCTATAGATATGTATATATAAAAAATGACGCGATTGCAAAATGACAGGATCATTGTATGTTTGCCAGGGGCCACGACCGAGGTGGCGACCCTGAAGCAAGCGCTAACCAAGGCCGAAGATACAGCGGCCAAGGAGCGCACCGAGCGAGAGAAGCACGAGGCTCGGGTGGGCGAGGTGCAGCAAGAGCTCCAGGCTCTTGTGGCGAAGCACGAGGCATTGGAGCTTGACTCAAAGACGCGGGAGTCTGAGCTTGCCGCGACCCTCGAGAGTATAAAAAGTGCCAAGGCCGAAGCCCAAAAGGCCCTCCAAGAGATCGACGCGATGAAGAAGATAGCGGCGGGTAAGGCTTTCTATATGCAAAGCAAGCATGTAAAAGTAAATTACCGATTACTTACCCGGATCCGGAGCTCTTCAGGAGCATTCGCAGATTTGCCCCGCAGTGTGTCCGATGCCGCACAATTTTACCAGGCCGAGGACGGAAGCTCGACGGAGAAGCTGTTCTGGTCTCAGTATGCTGAGGCCGAACATCCGGTGCCAATGAGCGACCAGCTGAAGCAGATGGTCGAGCTACATAAGGCGGCCGATCAGGCCATGAAGAGCTTTATAGTCCGGTTGTGGCCTGGCGACGCCCTTCCGAACAGCTTCTTCGGCCTGGTGAGGCGGCTCGTGGATGCCTGCCCGCGGCTGGAGGTCGTCAAGCGATCTGTCTGCATTGAAGGTGCACGCCGGGCTTTCGCCCGTGTGAAATTGCAGTGGGTCAAGCTAGACGCCGTGAAGCTGATTAAGGAGGGGCCGCCAGAGGGCAAGGAGCACCGCCACCCCGAGATGTACTACGAGGGTGTTCTGCCGGGCGCCCGTCTCATCGCGGATGAGTGTTCAAAGATGTAATATTTGAATGAGACTTGCTCGTTTTATCCTGTATGTATGAAAACTTGTTTCATATGCGCTATGCAACGCTTGTTGGAATTTAAAATATTACCTTCTGTTTGGCTGTTTATCCAATCTGAGAGATGGCTAGTCCTCGGCTTCTGCCCCCATGCCACGAGTGCTGGGGTGTTCGGGATAAACCTGAGCACTCTTGTTCCCATGTTTGGGTCCTTCGAGGGAGGTGCTCAGCACAACGAACAAGGCAACCGGACTAATAATGCTTTATCACTCTCACTTAGCCATAGAATTCTATAATTTTAAATTTCGGCGAAGCCCCTGGTATTCGGAAGGCCGAATTCGGGGCGCGATACACGCCTGTAAGCCGGACAGGGCCGGCCCCTCGCCCTAAGCGGCATAAGTCTTTAGGGACTCGAAAAACCTCGCCGAACAGCGACCAGTCTCTCGCCTTATCATGACAGTCAGTTTTAGCTTTCTCTACTGAGGTGCTCAGCCCGGCAGAACCGGGGCACAATCGCAGTAGTTCTCCTAGCGCTACCTTAGCCGATAGAGCGGAACGTAAGGTACCAAAACATAGGAGCCGGGCAAACCCCAACATTTGACCAAAGACATGATTCGGAGCTGATGCATATAATGCTATAAGTTCGGGGTGCCGCACTTGTGAAAGTGTTCGGACTTTTCACACCGTATTGTGGGGTACGTAAGCCCCTGGTGTATTGGCCGTACCAGAGTGTATGGTTGCAATGCGTCATTAATGAACACACACACACACACACACACACATATATATATATAACAAGAATGCAATAATAGTCGTAATGTCATGCATTGTTTATTGAAAAATTGCATTAAAGCAGGGTGATACAGATAGTGCGATAAGCAAAGAGTAGGACTATGTCCCTTCCAAGGGCAAGCTGAGGAATGATATGAAATCGAATATTTCGCTCATTACTGTAATCAACCTGAGAATTCCGTGGTATAACGTAGCTATCTGCCTCCTTGGTTGCTGTATCATGTGTTCGGCAATAGTGCTGCCGGACAGTGTCTCCAGAGATTAAGGTCCTGAAAGAAAAAAGAAAAATAACCAAACGGGAAGCCCCTAGTGCGGTTTAGGCCCCGTTTTGGGGCGTGCCGCAGTTGTGCCCCCCTCCCCACCTGTGTCCATGGTATTTTTAATGCGTAATTATGTACGCGCGGCACGAATATCGCCGTTGTGCTGGGATTGGGGTGGCCGTCGTATTGCTACGCGAGCTCAGATCGCGCCGGGCGGTCTATTTGCCGATTGCCCCGAGCACGCTTGAAGGTGTCCGGGCTTTGAAACGCCGAATTGGTTGATTGCCTTGAGAGGCTGCTTTGCGCTTCTGCTGCGAGGGCCGCGGTGTGCTCCTCTGTTCGGAGAGAGCGCTCTGTGTTTCCATTAACTGTGATAACTCCGCGAGGTCCTGACATCTTGAGCTTGAGGTATGCATAATGCGGTACCGCATTGAATCTAGCAAATGCAGTTCGCCCGAGCAGCGCGTGATAACCACTGCGGAACGGGACTATATCGAAGATTAACTCTTTGCTTCGGAAGTTATCCGGGGATCCGAAGACCACTTCCAGTGTAATTGAGCCTGTGCAATGGGCCTCTACGCCTGGAATGACGCCCTTAAAGGTCGTTTTTGTGGGTTTGATCCTTGAGGGGTCTATACCCATTTTGCGCACTGTGTCCTGATAAAGCAGGTTCAGGCTGCTGCCGCCGTCCATAAGGACTCGAGTGAGGTGAAATCCGTCGATGATTGGGTCTAGGACCAGTGCGGCGAATCCGCCATGACGGATACTAGTGGGGTGGTCCCTGCGATCGAAGGTGATCGGACAGGAGGACCAAGGGTTGAACTTTGGGGCGACTGGCTCCAACGCATATACGTCCCTGAGCGCACGCTTCCGCTCCCTCTTGGGGATGTGGGTTGCGTATATCATGTTCACCGTCCGCACTTGCGGGGGAAACCTCTTCTGTCCTCCAGTGTGCGGCTGCCGGGGCTCCTCCTCGTCATCGCTATGCGGCCCCTTGTCCTTGTTTTCGGCAATTAACTTGCCGGCCTGCTTGAACACCCAACAATCCCTGTTGGTGTGATTGGCTGGCTTGTCTGGGGTGCCGTGTATTTGACACGAGCGATCGAGTATACGGTCCAAGCTGGACGGACCCGGCGTACTTTGTTTGAATGGCTTTTTCCGCTGACCGGGTTTAGAGCCTTTGAATCCGGCATTGACTGCCGTATCCTCAGTATTTTCGCTGTTAATGCGGCGCTTATGCTTGTTGCGACGTGACCTGCTATTGCCGTCCTTGGTATCTGAGGTACCATGGTTCTTTGATATGTTATTACTGCGAGCCAGCCAGCTGTCTTCTCCCGCACAAAAGCGGGTCATGAGCGTCGTGAGAGCTGCCATAGATTTCGGCTTTTCCTGACCAAGGTGCCGGGCTAGCCACTCGTCTCGGATGTTGTGCTTGAAAGCCGCTAAGGCCTCCGCATCCGGACAGTCGACGATTTGATTTTTCTTTGTAAGGAACCGAGTCCAGAATTGCCTGGCCGACTCTTCTGGCTGCTGAATTATGTGGCTCAAATCATCGGCGTCTGGTGGTCGCACATAAGTGCCCTGAAAGTTGTCGAGGAATGCGGCTTCCAGATCTTCCCAACAGCTAATGGAGTCCGCTGGCAAGCTGTTAAGCCAATGCCGCGCTGGTCCTTTGAGCTTTAGTGGGAGGTATTTGATGGCGTGTAAGTCATCGCCGCGGGCCATGTGGATGTGGAGGAGGAAATCCTCAATCCATACTGCGGGATCTGTTGTGCCGTCGTATGATTCAATATTTACAGGTTTGAAACCTTCTGGGAATTGATGTTCCATTACTTCGTCTGTGAAGCATAAGGGGTGTGCGGCGCCTCTGTATTGGGCTATATCGCGACGCAGCTCGAATGGGTCTTGCCCGCTGTGTTCGGCCCGGCCGGATTTGCTTTTACTGTATCCGGCGTGACGTTTGTCGTCTCGCAGAGTGGTGCGCCCTCGTGATCCGTAGATCGATCTTGAATGCTTTGCCTTGTCCTCCAATATGTCTCGCAGGTCTGGCGTATCTCCCCATGCCTTTTTATTTGAATGGCGTTGGGGTGGAGGCTGAGCTTTTGGCTGGAATGCCTCTCTATCGCGGCCACGAGGTGGCCGATCAGCCGTATCATACGCTTCTTCCTCCAGTCGGGGTAGTAACCTGCGCCTTGGGTAACTCTTGGAGGGACGCTCGAGTTTATATTCCTCGGCCGCGAGGACTTCAGTCCATTTGTCAGCTAGCAGATCTTGATCAGCTTGAAGCTGCTGCTGCTTTTTCTTCAGGCTATTTGCCGTGGCCATAAGCCGGCGCTTGAAGCGCTCTTGTTCGACGGGATCCTCTGGTACGGCGAATTCATCGTCGCCGAGGCTTGCCTCGTCTTCGGAGGGGGGCATGTGATCATCCTCCTCCTCTCCGTCTGCCGCTCTCTCAGGAGAGCTGGCTCCTTCATCCTCCTGCTCTAAATCTTGCTGGAGGGGATTGTTGTTGTCTTCAGCACTATTCGGAGTGTTATTATCTCCTGTGCCGGTATCACCACTTTTGCTTTGGCGGGACTTAGAGCGGCGCCGCTGACGTCGGCGCTTGGGTTGCTTCTTGGAGGGGTCATCCTCCGCTATCTCGTCGCCATTGCCTTCGTTGGGTGTATCCACCATGTATATGTCATATGACGAGGTGGCTTTCCAGTGCCCTATAGGTGCTGGTTCATGTTCGTCTCCTACATCGTCGTCCATACCGTCGATGTCTTCGGAGTCGAAGTCGAGCATGTCGGTTAAATCATCGACAGTGGCTACGAAGTGGGTGGTGGGTGGGCGTCGAATTTCTTCGTCGTCCGCATCCCAATCATGTTGGCCATAATCCGGCCAGGGCTCTCCTGACAAAGAGAGAGACCTTAGTGAATTCAGAATGTCGCCGAAGGGCGAGTGCTGAAAGATATCCGCGGCGGTGAATTCCATGATCGGCGCCCAATCGGATTCGATTGGCAGGGGCGCGGATGGTTCGGAGTCAGAAAAAGAGTCCGGCACCTTGGAGTCACGGGCTGCGCAGAGGATTATGCTGGTGTTTGGCTCGATCGCCGTTGAGACTGCAGCCCCTGAGGCGGTGTCTAACCACCCGTCCTCGATTGGCGCAGTTGGCTCCGAGCTAAGGGTCGGAGCTGATGCGGGCGCGGCCTCTGGGGTACTGTTCGGCGGCAGAGCTAGGTCATACCCATCGCGACAGTGCGGCGCGCCCGGCTGTGGCTCGAATCCGTCGAAGATCAAGTCTCCGCGGATGTCGGCCGTGTAGTTCAAACTTCCAAATCTGACCTGATGGCCAGGGGCGTAGCTTTCAATCTGCTCCAGATGGCCAAGCGAATTAGCCCGCAGTGCAAAGCCGCCGAATACGAAGATCTGTCCGGGGAGAAAAGTCTCACCCTGGACCGCATCGCTATCGATGATAGTAGGAGCCATCAAGCCTAACGGCGACGACACAGAGGAACTCTCAATGAAAGCACCAATGTCGGTGTAAAAACCGGCGGATCTCGGGTAGGGGGTCCCAAACTGTGCGTCTAGGCCGGATGGTAACAGGAGGCAGGGGACACGATGTTTTACCCAGATTCGGGCCCTCTTGATGGAGGTAAAACCCTACGTCCTGCTTGATTAATATTGATGATATGAGTAGTACAAGAGTAGATCTACCACGAGATCAGAGAGGCTAAACCCTAGAAGCTAGCCTATGATATGATTGTATGTTATGATTGTTGTCCTACGGACTAAAACCCTCCGGTTTATATAGACACCGGAGAGGGTTAGGGTTACACAAGGTCGGTTACAAAGGAGGAGATATCCATATCCGTATCGCCTAGCTTGCCTTCCACGCTAAGTAGAGTCCCATCCGGACACGAGACGAAGTCTTCAATCTTGTATCTTCATAGTCTAACAGTCCGGCCATTGGAGGTAGTCCGGCTGTCCGAAGACCCCCTAATCCAGGACTCCCTCAGGCTGCCTTCCATAATCATCGTTATAAAGCCATATATATGCATCAATTTGACTTATGATTTTGGCCAAGCTGGGCTGTCTGGCTCTTGTGCTTACCCCTATGTTCCCGATTGTTCGGCTAGGCGGTAAAGGGAGCACCTCTGTGGTTGTTACTACCTCAGAATGGGTGAAGCCGAAAGCTAGCGATCTTAAAGGATATAATTGGTCGGCAACGACGGAAGTGAAAATTTTGGTTCATTAATACCATAGAGTTCGGGAACTTTCCCCAAACTAAATCCTCAATATTTTCCTCCCACATGGATCGGAGGTGAGGTTTCATGATCATGATCATCATGACAACCCAAAGAAAGGAACCGATAGCGGGATTATTTTCTTTGAAAGATGTTTCATATCTCTCTACATACCTTTGTTTATAAAACCGTATGGCCGGATTGCCTTGTTTTCCGTAAATCGTTGCCCTTATAACGGCTTTATAAAGTAGGAAACACTCCTCGGCTACTGGCCGAAGAGGTTGAAGTCGATGGTCGGTCAACAAGGTTTTTGTACAATGCGGATCCGAGCATTAATGATGTAGAGTGCTTGGATACATAGAATCATTACACATAATTTGTGATTTTACTCCGGATATCGATCCTTAATTCGGCCACCCGTGCCCGCATTAAGGCTCGGGGGCTACTGGGCTTCGAGCTTATAATTTACTAATATTAAAGGGGCACAACGATCCCCTGATATGGTGTTGCCATCCGACCAGTGTCTCGGGGGCTACTGCATTGCCTATTCAATGCAGAAAATTCAAAGGGCTCAGTGTTCGACTTGACCGAACTATGGGCAAACGCGTCTTCGGACAACAATAGGCATCATCTGGGACCTATCCGGCATCAAGCTAATATATTACGGTGACTTCTCAAAACCCTCTCTCAAGGGCCCATTCGCCGATCACTATCTCCTCTAATGCACATCTCGGGTTTTAGGCCGACACACACCTTGAGGGCTACTGGCTATATACATCTCATCAGTAAATAAATTTCACAACTTGAAAGCAATCCGACATAAAGCTCGGATGCAAGTGACTAAATCCATATAGGATGTTTCCGGCATAAAGCTCGGCCGCGAGCGGCTGGCTCCATAGAGAACTTTTCAGCGTTAAGCTCGGATAAATTGCTTCAAACTTTTTCAAACATGAGGTACTATGTGCCACCTCAGTTGCAGTCCGACGTTGGAGCTCGGCTACAGTCCGGCAATGGAGCTTGGATACAGTCCGACGTTGGAGTTCGGCTGCAAGAGAATACCTTAGATGCAGTCCGGCATTGCAGCTCAGACGCAAGAGGACATTGCCGCCCGGAAACAACTTCAAACCCGAAGTGTGGCATAACAATAACAACGCATTGATAAAGGCTGAAAACTTAAAAGGGGCTCCTCGGATACCCAACGTGTATACTCTTCGGATTCACTTCGGCGATCCTCAAGATCGAAGATGAGAAGATTTCTTGAACCAGTTTTCAAGACCGACGACCGAAGATGAATAACAGTTCGGAAGAATCGAGGAGCGCCCGTAACTTGAAGACCGGTTCAGGAGCCTACTTATGGTGTCCTGGACTAGGGGGTACTCACCACGTCGTCTCCCGACCAGGTGGGCCGAGCCGAGGACCCCCATGGCGATTCACTAATGGGCCACTTTAGGCAGCCCATGCCGCATACAAGGAAGACTTCACAAGACTTGGCGCTCAAGCCAAGGGCTCTCCTAAACCCTAGGCCTACGGTGCATATATAAGCCGAGGACAGGCTAGTCAATAGACAATATCATATTCATTACTACAATCTCGTGGTAGATACCTGTACTATGTACTATCCTCATATCAATACAATCAAAAGCAGGACGTAGGGTATTATCTCTTCAAGGGACCCCCGAACCTGGGTAAATCCTGTGTCCATGTTACCATCGCTCCAACACGCCTAGCTTAGGACCCCTACTATGAGATAAGCCGGATATAGAACCGACAGTTCGATCGTGAAGACGTTCAACTACATCAACCGTGTTAACATAACGCTTCCGCTTTCGGTCTATGAGGGTACGTGGACACACTCTCCCTGTCTCGTTGCTATGCATCTCCTAGATAGATCTTGCGTGATCGTAGGATTTTTTTGAAATTGCATGCTATGTTCCCCAACAGGGACGCTGGGGCAATCATTTTTGACGCGAAAAAACGGCGGGCCCGCCGAGTCAGCGACCCGACCCCTGCGCCTCGTCGTCCTCATCATCTCGGTTTCTCGCGGGGAAGCAATGCCAAGGCTGCCGCCGGTCAGCCTTCCATTGATTCCTCACGGGCGGCACGGCGCAGCGACGCACCACCTCCCGCCACGCGTACACACGACGCCCACACCCCCCGACTGCTATATAAGCAGCGCCTTCCCTCGCCTATGGCCGCACCCCGCCCACAGCCGCCGAGCTCTCTCTCTCCCCGTGCGCCGCCGCCGCCGACGTTCCTCCCCTCTCTCCCCGTGCCCAGCCGCGACGATGGGCGAGAGGTTCCCCGGTGATGGGGCGGCGGCCAATGGCTTCGGCCGCCACTCATTACACGAGTGGGAAGCCTACCTGCTGTTCGAGGCCAACGGCCCGGCGCCTCCCGACATGCACACATCGGGGCGGTGAAAGCTCAGCGCCGGTGGTGTCCCCATTCCCCCACTGCCCAACGTCACCGTGCGCGCAGACTACTTCACCGACGAGGTTAACCGTGTGCGGGCGTCGCTGACGGAGGAGCAGCGGGCCCTCCTGCAGTACGCCGCCGGCAACCACGAGGCATAGGCGGCGTACTTCCAGCGCCGGCAGGCGGAGCGGCTGGCCTCCACCAACGGGGCGCCGGTGGTAAGGGGGACCAAGAACAGCAAGGGTCGCCGCCTGTGGTAGGGCGCCCCCGGCCGCACTCTCCATGCCATACTCCAGCACCTCGAGGGCGGCAACGAGCCGCTGTTGACGTACCCTGCCACCCCGGTCCCTCGCCGAAGCGGCGGCCAATGGATACCGAGGAGGGCCGACTCCTCTTCTTCCTCCTCCCGCTCCTCCTCCCACTCATCTGGGTCGTCGGCGTTGTTTGGCGTAAAGGCCGAGCTCGCGGAGACGCTGCTCAGCCGGCGCACCCGGAACGCCGACATCGTCATCAACGAGGTCGGGCGCGCCTCCTCCTCGACTCCTCCCCGCTTCGCCAAGCCGAAGACGTAGTCGGGGCTCGCTGGGTGAAGATGGAGCCAGGGCTCGCCGGTGTGAAGACGGAGTCAGGGCTTGACGACGCGGCGGCCATGACGTGTGCACGTGAAGACTAAGCATGGACGAAGTTGGAGCACCAGCACCGCGCCTTTGAGCAGTTCGTCGCTCGGCGCCGCGGCCACGACGAGGGAGGCGTCGTCGTCCTCGACAACGATAGCGACGACGATGCGCCGCCACCGGTCCGCTAGGGCGACCCCGGGCAGGGTCCAGCAGGGGCGGCCGCCTGAAGGAGGAGAAGGACGACGAGGACAACGACATCGGTGCTGACGACGGCGACTTCGCCTCTCTCAGTGTGTTATTCGACTTGTAGTCGCGGTCTCTTAAGTATTTTATCTATGTGAAAAACTATTTCAGTTCGCCGAAGTAATGTACTGTTTCACCGAATATTTGTCCCGTTCGCCGAATTTTAGTCAAATAAATGTTAAAAAAATTTAAAACAGGCGCCTGGGGCTGACCCTGGGGACGTCGGTTGGGAACACGATCACCCCCAGACCGAATTTAGCGCTGGTTCGGCCCTAGACGGCGATTTCCCGAGTTGCCTGGGGGCCAACGGCTGGAGATGCTCTAATTGGGGACGGATGTAGTACTAGATAAAGAGATCAGCGGATCTCGGGGCTCATATGTAGTTACAAGTAAAGTATACCCTAGATCATAACATCAAGTTAAGCGCTTAATTAAGCTGATCTTGCAATACTTTGACTTTTATAGCTTGTGAGAGAATCTCACTTACACATGCATATGCACCTTGAGCGAGATGATTGATCTATTTTAATGGGAGGTCTTGATGAGTCAGAACGACCCTTCCGATGTGCATTGATCACAATGACAAAATGTTTTTTTTGCGCACCCCTATAAGAATAGACTCCTAAGACTAGTCATAATGGTGAGTAACATACAGTAATAACATACACATATCCCTAGACTATGTTACTATCTACATAGTGGATAGTAACATAAGGCTGATCATAGTGGGAGTAACTTAGCAAATAACATAGTGCATTTCAAGACAAGTTTGCTTATGTGGCATAGAGTTAATAAGGAGAGAGGTGTTTGGAGTAACATAATATGTTACTGTAACATAACGCAACCCAAAGCAAAATGAGTCTATGATGTAATAAATGCATCATCTATGATACTACTTGTATATTATTTTGCACTATGAAGGTAGTAACAAAGACTAGTGTCATATGCATGACACTAGTCTAAGTTACTCCCCACTATGACTAGCCTAAGTGTTGTGTCATGCAAAGCTTCATTTATTAGGTTATAGACTCATATTGCATTGGGACATGTGATGTTACAGTAACTAGTTAAGTTATTCAAACTACATCTCTCTTCATTAACTCATTGCCACATAAGCAGATTTGCTGAGTTGGACTCGATATTAGAAGTTACTCCCACTGTGGCTAGTCTAATCACGGGTTGGTTCACTGGTTCGCAAAGCGTCAATTAAAAAAGTAACAATATGACAGTGATAAAAGCATGCAACATGGCTATAAGATAACAATTTAGATAAATCATATGACAGATTAATTATCTCTTCTATGTATTTATTGTCAATTGGATTAGAAATGCATTCTCAGTTATATAGCTTAGCTATGGTAATCCTCATGCAGAAGCGATTTTGAAGTATTTTTTAGACCGTAGGACTTTCATAAGAATTTTGGTAGGTGTAATTCAAATGTTCCCCACTAACACCTATTTTGATCATAGATTTGGCGATTGAGTTGCCACTCAATAGGGAGGAGTTTGGCCGAAAATGCTAAATGGAGGACGAGTTTCATGAAGCTCTTTATTTTTAAAAATCCACCTCTGTAAACTTTTGTAATATGTTTTAGATGACTTTTATAATACGTTTACACAGCAGAAGTAAAAAAAAATTCAAACACATATGTATAGTACATGTGTGTAAATTTTGAAGATGTAAAGATGAACAATACATGCACTGTAAAAATCACACACGTTCTAGTGATTGAGTATAGCATATGATTCGATTAATGGCATCACATTTTTGTGAAATACTAACATGGTTAATAATTTGGCTCTGGTATTACCTTTGAGTGGCAAATAGCCTCTTTCCTTTAGCTCCCGGAGCCGCATGTGACCCATCAACGATGCGGCGCTACCTCCCCAGAGCACCATGCTGGCCACGGCCAGCTCCCGCGCCACGTCCAGCGCGAAGCTCATCAGCGCCGTTGGCACCACGCACGTCACCGGTGGCACGCCCGCCCTGCCATTGACACGCAGGATGAGCTCCCTCAGCGGCCCCGCGCACCGGTGGCTCGTGGCGGCAGACAGGACGAGGTCATAGTCCCCGGCGTCCCGGTCAGCCTCCACAAGCCCGTCCGGGATCGCCTCGAACTGGAACCCCTCGCTGCCACGCACGGCAGCGGCGCCCTCCGTGGTCTCCATGACGCGGTGGTTGTGCTCGGTGTTGACGAAGGTGATGTAGACGCCGTGGCGGTGCAGCAGCTTGGCCAGCTGCAGCGCCGGGTTGATGTTGCCGGAGCCCGGGAACGGCACCACCACGGCGTGCGGCCTCGCCATTAGTTCTTTCGTCCGGCCGTGTGCGCGCGCGTACGATGCGTGTATGGAGCTGTGCCAATGTATGTATGCTAACTGGTTTGCTCTGTAAGTACTCCACTAGCACAAGCTCCGGAGTTAATTAATAACAAGCTTAGCTGTAGATGCCCTAATTAGATCGGACTTTCATGTGTAGACTCGATCGGATCGAGGTCTAACTAGCTCGTAAGTAGGTGGTTAACGTTAGAGCATCTCCAACGTCCAACGCGCAGCGCATTAAAAATCAGTTTGCAGCGTATCAATCCCCTGCTTTGACGCGGCGGGGAGCGCTGGCTCCAGCGGCCGCGATAAATTTAGCGTGCGCATAGCTTCAACAGGAGCGCTAAAATGCAGCGCGCGCTCTCGCACAAACACTCTGGACTACGATGTATATGCATAGATATAGATAGATAAAAGGTTAGATAGATAAAAACGATACATAGATATTTCACAATGCGTACATAGTTCATAGTATAGATAGATAAAAGAACTACGGTGCAACTACATAATAAAAACGGTGCAACTAGAACCTACTTCGAGTCGTCCTCATCATCATCTTCGCTGGTGTTGTCCGAGATAAGGAGCCACACGTCATCCCAATGATCATCGTCTGACGAGAAGAACGACTTCCCACCGGCGTTAACGAGATCGCACTGCGATATGGCCAGTGCCTTCCGCCGACGCCTGTCCGCCCGCTCCGTGCCGCGCCTTGCCGTCCTCTCCGCCCAGAAGGCGTTCTCGTCGGCGACGTCCTCCGGGTGGCGCTGACGCCACTCCGCCATGGCTCGCTCGCCCTCCTCGACGATGAGGAGGCGGCGCTGCCGCCGACGGTGTTCCTCTTGGTCCTGATTTGTTATAAGACGAGGTGGAGGGGCGACGGCTTGCGCCTGCTCGCGCGTGTAGACGTCGTGGAAGTTCATCTGCGCATGAGGCCTCTCTAGGCGCCACACCGCCGCGTCGTACGCGCCGGCGGCCTCGTGCGCGGTCTCGAACGTGCCGAGACCGAGGCGGACATCGCCGGACCGGATCTCAATGTAGTAGGCGCCGGAGGGGCGCTCGCGGACGCCTCGGTAGCGCGAAGATCCCCGGCGGCGCGGCGGCATGGTGGCATGGTGGTGGCGCGTTGGTGGCGGGGTGCTGAAGCGGCGAGAAAGCAGAGGAAGCAGCGAGAAAGCGGGGAAGCAGCGAGATAGTCGTGTGGCGAGAAAGCAGAGGAAGCAGCGAGATAGTCGTGTGGCGAGCGTCGCAATTTATAGGCGCGCCGGAAGCGGTGCGCCAAATCTAGCGCGCGACCGCCAGCTTTCTCCCCCGCGTGCTAGTTTCCCATCTCGACTGGAGCGCACGAAAACTTTCCGCGCACGCTAAATGGGCACTTTACCGCGCGCGTTCTTTGGCATGGCTGTTGGAGGTGCTCTTAGAGACTATTCCTAGTCCAAGATCCAGCCAAGTCTTCCTTTTGTTCTGTCGATGGTGAAATTGGTTACTTCTTGGTGTCGATCGATCGATCCAAGTCATGAATCCGTCTCCTGCCTCGCCGCACGATGGCCTCACGTTGGCCATTGGATGTCGTTGCTATACTCTTCCTTACCATGCACGAGAAGAAAAAAGCATAGAGCCCTCATCTTTGCTCTTTCGCATCGTACATGCTCTCCAGCCTATAGCCCAATGCCAGCGATGAAGGCATCTCCAAGGCTGACCCAAATCCGTGGGTCTGAGATTGACCGCAACCGCGTGGCTGGGATTCTGTAGTGTGGCACCGGGGTGTTTTGATGACTACTACACAACCTTCTTCTTATAGATGTTGTTGGGCCTCCAAGTGCAGAGGTTTGTAGGACAGTAGCAAATTTCCCTCAAGTGGATGACCTAAGGTTTATCAATCCGTAGGAGGCGTAAGATGAAAATGGTCTCTCTCAAGCAACCCTGCAATCAAATAATAAAGAGCCTCTTGTGTCCCCAACACACCCAATACAATGGTAAATTGTATAGGTGCACTAGTTCGGCGAAGAGATGATGATACAAGTGGTATATGGATGGTAGATAAAGGTTTTTGTAATCTAAAAATATAAAAATAGCAATGTAACTAATGATAAAAGTGAGCGTAAACGGTATTGCAATGCTAGGAAACAAGGCCTAGGGTTCATACTTTCACTAGTGCAACTTCTCTCAACAATAATAACATAATTGGATCACATAACTATCCCTCAACATGCAACAAAGAGTCACTCCAAAGTCACTAATAGCGGAGAACGAACGAAGAGATTATGGTAGGGTACGAAACCACCTCAAAGTTATTCTTTCCAATAAATCCGTTGGGCTATTCCTATAGGTGTCACAAACAGCCCTAGAGTTCGTACTAGAATAACACCTTCAGACATAAATCAACCAAAACCCTAATGTCACCTAGATACTCCAATGTCACCTCAAGTATCCGTGGGTATGATTATACGATATGCATCACACAATCTCAGATTCATCTATTCAACCAACACATAGAACCTCAAAGAGTGCCCCAAAGTTCCTACTGGAGAATCACGACGAAAACATGTGCCAACTCCTATGCATAGGTTCATGGGCGGAACCCGCAAGTTGATCACCAAAACATACATCAAGTGAATCACGTGATATCCCATTGTCACCACAGATACGCACGGCAAGACATACATCAAGTGTTCTCAAATCTTTAAAGACTCAATCCGATAAGATAACTTCAAAGGGGAAACTCAATCTATTACAAGAGAGTAGAGGGGGGAGAAAATATCATAGGATCCAAATATAATAGCAAAGCTCGCGATACATCAAGATCGTATCACCTCAAGAACATGAGAGAGAGAGAGATCAAACACATAGCTACTGGTACATACCCTCAGCCCTGAGGGAGAACTAATCCCTCCTCGTCATGGAGAGCACCGGGATGATGAAGATGGCCACCGGAGAGGGGTTGCCCCCTCCGGCAGGGTGCCGGAACGGGTCTAGATTGGCTTTCGGTGGCTACGGAGACTTCTTGCAGCGGAACTCCCGATCTATTGTCTATTCTGGAAGTTTTAGGGTACGTGAGTATATATGGGTGCAGGAAGTACGTCGGTGGAGCTTCGGGGGCCCCACGAGGCAGGGGGCGCGCCCCCCCACCCTCGTGAGCACCTCCCTTGGCTCCTGACATGGGGTCCAAGTCCATCCGGTAGCTTTTCTTCCAAAAATAACTTCTCCAGTTGATTTCGTTCCGTTTCGACTCCGTTTGATATCCCTTTTCTTTGAAACACTGAAATAGGCAAAAAAACAGCAATTCTGGGCTGGGCCTTCGGTTAATAGGTTAGTCCCAAAAATAATATAGAAGTGGATAATAAAGCCCAATATTGCCCAAAACAGTAGATAACATAGCATGGGGCAATCAAAAATTATAGATACGTTGGAGACGTATCAAGCATCCCCAAGCTTATTTCCTGCTCGTCCTCGAGTAGGTAAATGATAAAAACAGAATTTTTGATGCTGAGTGCTACTTGGCATAATTTCAATGTAATTCTTCTTAATTATGGAATGAATATTCAGATCCAAAATATTCAAGATAGAAGTTCATATTGACATAAGAATAATAATACTTCAAGCATACCAACTAAGCAATTATGTCTTCTCAAAATAACATGGCCGAAGAAAGTTATCCCTACAAAATCATATCGTCTGGCTATGCTCTATCTTCACCACACAAAATAATTAAATCATGCACAACCCCGATGACAAGCCAAGGAATTGTTTCATACTTTTGACATTCTCAAAACTTTTTCAATCTTCACGCAATACATGAGCGTGAGGCATGGATATAGCACTATAGGTGGAATAGAATAGTGGTTGTGGAGAAGACAAAAAGGAGAAGATAGTCTCACATCAACTAGGCGTATCAATGGGCTATGGAGATGCCCATCAATAGATATAAATGTGAGTGAGTAGGGATTGCCATGCAACGGATGCATTAGAGCTATAAATTTATGAAAGCTCAAAAGAAACTAAGTGGGTGTGCATCCAACTTGCTTGCTCACGAAGACCTAGGGCATTTTGAGGAAGCCCATCATTGTAATATACAAGCCAAGTTCTATAATGAAAGATTCCCACTAGTATATGAAAGTGACAACATAGGAGACTCTCTATCATGAAGATCATGGTGCTACTTTGAAGCACAAGTGTGGTAAAATGATAGTAGCATTGCCCCTTCTCTCTTTTTCTCTCATTCTTTTATATGGGCCTTTTCTCTTTTTTATGGCCTCTTTTCTCTTTTTTTATTTGGGCTTTTTTGGCCTCTTTTATTTATTTATTTTCGTCCGGAGTCTCATCCCGACTTGTGGGGGAATCATAGTCTCCATCATCCTTTCCTCACTGGGACAATGCTCTAATAATGATGATCATCACACTTTTATTTTCTTACAACTCAAGAATTACAACTCCATACTTAGGACAAGATATGACTCTATATGAATGCCTCCGACGGTGTACCGGGATGTGCAATGATGCATGAGTGACATGCATGAAAGAATTATGAACGGTGGCTTTGCCACGAATATGATGTCAACTACATGATCATGCGAAGCAATATGACAATGATGAAGCGTGTCATAATAATGGAACGGTGGAAAGTTGCATGGCAATATATCTCGGAATGGCTATGGAAATGCCACAATAGGTAGGTATGGTGGCTGTTTTGAGGAAGGTATATGGTGGGTGTATGATACCGGCGAAAGGTGCGTGGTATTAGAGAGGCTAGCAATGGTGGAAGGGTGAGAGTGCGTATAATCCATGGACTCAACATTAGTCATAAAGAACTCACATACTTATTGCAAAAATCTATTAGTTATCGAAACAAAGTACTACGCGCATGCTCCTAGGGGGATAGATTGGTAGGAAAAGACCATCGCTCGTCCCCGACCGCCACTCATAAGGAGGATAATCAATACATAAATTGTGCTCTGACTTCATCACATAACGGTTCACCACACATGCATGCTACGGGAATCACAAACTTCAACACAAGTATTTCTCAAATTCACAACTACTAAACTAGCATGACTCTAATATCACCATCTCCATATCTCAAAACAATCATCAAGTATCAAACTTCTCATAGTATTCAATGCACTTTATATGAAAGTTTTTATTATATCCCTCTTGGATGCCAATCATATTAGGACTAATTTCATAACCAAAGCAAACTACCATGCTATTTAAGACTCTCAAAATAATATAAGTGAAGCATGAGAGATCAATTATTTCTATAAAATAAAACCACCACCGTGCTCTAAAAAGATATAAGTGAAGCACTATAGCAAATGACAAACTACTGCGAAAGATATAAGTGAAGATCAATGAGTAGTCGAATAATTATGCAACTATGTGAAAACTCTCTAACATTAAGAATTTCAGATCTTGGTATTTTATTCAAACAGCAAGCAAAACAAAATAAAATGACATTCTAAGAATGGCAAACATCATGTGAAGAAGCAAAAACTTAGGATCAACTGAAACTAACCGATAGTTGTTGAAGAAGAAAGGTGGGATGCCAACCAGGGCATCCCCAAGCTTAGATGCTTGAGACTTCTTGAAATATTATCTCGGGATGCCTTGGGCATCCCCAAGCTTGAGCTTTTGTGTCTCCTTAATTCCTCTCATATCACGGTCTCCCTAAATCTCAAAAGCTTCATCCACACAAAACTCAACAAGGACTCGTGAGATAAGTTAGTATAAACCATTGCAAAAACCTTATCATACTCTACTGTAGCAAATCCCTAAAATTATTATTCAACATTGAATACTAAATTCCTATGCATATTTAATAGTCCTATCCTCAAATAGAATCATTAAAGAAGCAAACATATGCAAACAATGTAAACATAACAACAATCTGCCTAAACAGGACAGTCTGTAAAGAATGCAGCAACATCCATACTTCCCTAGCTCCAAAAATTATGAAAGAAAATTCCCACTGTAGTAAATTTATCAGAGCTTAATATGAAAAAGGTTTCAACATTTTATCACATTCTGACTTTTCTAGGAAATTATTGCAACAGCGGTAAACTTTCTGTTTTCAAACAGCAACATGTGGACTTCTAAAATAGGCATAGTAAAGGCTATCAATGCCACTTTTATTGAAATAAAAGATGCAAAACATTGTTCTAAATAACAGAAAGCAAATCTTAACAAAATAAATTGACGCTCCAAGCAAAACACATATCATGTGGTGAATAAAAATATAGTTCCAAATAAACTTACCGATGAACGAAGACGAAAGAGGGGATACCTTCCAGGGCATCCCCAAGCGTAGGCTTTTTGGTGTCCTTGGATATTACCTTTGACATCCCCAAGCTTAGGCTCTTTCCACTCCTTATTCCATAGTCCATCGAATCTTTACCCAAAACTTGAAAACTTCACAACACAAAACTTAACAGAAAACTCGTAAGCTCCGTTAGTATAAGAAAGCAAATCACCATCATAAGGTACTATAATGAACTCATTCTTTATTTATATTGGTGTTAAACCTACTGTATTCCGACTTCTCTATGGTTTATAAACTATTTTACTAGCCATAGATTCATCACAATAAGTAAACAACACATGAAAAACAGAATCTGTCAAAAACAGAACAGTCTGTAGTAATCTGGATCAAACGTATACTTCTGGAACTCATAAAATTATAAAATAAATTTATGGACCTGAGGAATTTATCTATTAATCATATGCAAAAATAATTAACTAAATAGAACTCTCCAATAAAACATGGCAGCAATTCTCGTGAGCGCTAAAGTTTCTGTTTTTTACAGCAAGATCTCAAAGACTTCCCCCAAGTCTTCCCAAAGGTTCTACTTGGCACAAACACTAATTAAAAGCATAAAACGACATCTAAACAGAGGCTAGATGAATTATTTATTACTAAAAAGGAGCAAAAAGCAAGGAACAAGAATAAAATTGGGTTGCCTCCCAACGAGCGTTATTGTTTAACGCCCCTAGCTAGGCATGATGATTTCAACGATGCTCACATAAAAGGTAAGAATTGTAATATAAAGAGAGCATCATGAAGAATATGACTAGCACATTTAATTCTAACACACTTCCTATGCATAGGGATTTTGTTAGTAAACAACTTGTGGGAATAAGAATCAACTTGGATAGGAAGGTAAAACAAGCATAACTCCAAAACTTTAAGCACATAGAGAGGAAACTTGATATTATTGCAATTCCTACAATCATATATTCCTCCCTCATAATAATTTTCAGTAGCATCATGAATGAATTCAATAATATAACCAGCACCTAAAGCATTCTTTTCGTGATCTACAAGCATAGAAATTTTATTACTCTCCACATAAGCAAAATTCTTCTCATTAATAGTAGTGGGAGAAAACTCAACAAAGTAACTATCATGGGATTGAAAATTGAAATCAAGATGACAAGTTTCATTGTTATTATTATTCTTTAAAGCATACATGTCATCACAATAATCATCATAGATAGGAGACATGCTTCCATAATAATAAATTTTCTCATCAAAACTTGGGGGACAAAAAATATCTTCATCAAACATAGCTTCCCCAAGCTTGTGGCTTTGCATATCATTAGCATCATGGATATTCAAAGAATTCGTACTAACAATATTGCAATCATGCTCATCATTCAAATATTTAGTGCCAAACATTTTATAGATTTCTTCTTCTAGCACTTGAGCACAATTATCCTTTCCATCATACTCACGAAAGATATTAAAAAGGTGAAGCGTATGAGACAAACTCAATTCCATTTTTTATAGTTTTATTTTATAAACTAAACTAGTGATAAAACAAGAAACTAAAAGACTCGGTTGCAAGATCTAAAGATATACCTTCAAGCACTCACCTCCCCGGCAACGGCGCCAGAAAAGAGCTTGATGTCTACTACACAACCTTCTTCTTGTAGATGTTGTTGGGCCTCCAAGTGTAGAGGTTTGTAGGACACTAGCAAATTTCCCTCAAGTGGATGACCTAAGGTTTATCAATCCATAGGAGGCGTAGGATGAAGATGGTCTCTCTCAGGAAACCCTGCAACCAAATAACAAAGATTCTCTCGTATCCCCAACACACCCAATACAATGGTAAACTGTATATGTGCACTAGTTCGGCGAAGAGATGGTGATACAAGTGGTATATGGATGGTAGATAAAGGTTTTTGTAATCTGAAAATATAAAAACAGCAAGGTAACTAATGATAAAAGTGAGCATAAACAGTATTGCAATGCTAGGAAACAAGGCCTAGGGTTCATACTTTCACTAGTGCAAGTTATCTCAACAATAATAACATAATTGGATCACATAACTATCCCTCAACATGCAACAAAGAGTCACTCCAAAGTCACTAATAGCGGAGAACGAACGAAGAGATTATGATAGGGTACGAAACCACCTCAAAGTTATTCTTCCAATCAATTCGTTGGGCTATTCCTATAGGTGTCACAAACAGCCCTAGAGTTCGTACTAGAATAACACCTTAAGACACAAATCAACCAAAACCCTAATGTCACCTAGATACTCCAATGTCACCTCAAGTATCCGTGGGTATGATTATACGATATGCATCACACAATCTCAGATTCATCTATTCAACCAACACATAGAACCTCAAAGAGTGCCCCAAAGTTCCTACCGGAGAATCACGACGAAAACATGTGCCAACCCCTATTCATAGGTTCATGGGCGGAACCCGCAAGTTGATCACCAAAACATACATCAAGTGAATCACGTGACATCCCATTGTCACCATAGATATGCACGTCAAGACATACATCAAGTGTTCTCAAATCTTTAAATACTGAATCCAATAAGATAACTTCAAAGGGGAAACTCAATCCATTACAAGAGAGTAGAGGGGGGAGAAAACATCATAGGATCCAAATATAATAGCAAAGCTCGCGATACATCAAGATCGTATCACCTCAAGAACACGAGAGAGAGAGATCAAACACATAGCTACTGGTACATACCCTCAGCCCCGAGGGAGAACTACTCCCTCCTCGTCATGGAGAGCATCGGGATGATGAATATGGCCACCGAAGAGGGGTTGCCCCCTCCGGCAGGGTGCCGGAACGGGTCTAGATTAGCTTTCGTTGGCTACAGAGGCTTCTAGCGGCGGAACTCCCGATCTATTGTCTGTTCTGGAAGTTTTAGGGTACGTGAGTATATATGGGTGCAGGAAGTACGTCGGTGGAGCTTCGGGGGCCCCATGAGGCAGGGGGGCGCGCCCTAGGGGGGGGGGCGCCCCCCACCCTCGTGAGCACCTCCCTTGGCTCCTGACATGGGGTCCAAGTCCATCCGGTAGCTTTCCTTCCAAAAATAACTTCTCCAGTTGATTTCGTTCTGTTTCAACTCCGTTTGATATTCCTTTTCTTTGAAACACTAAAATAGGCAAAAAAATAGCAATTCTGGGCTGGGCCTCCGGTTAATAGGTTAGTCCCAAAAATAATATAAAAATGGATAATAAAGCCCAATATTGCCCAAAATAGTAGATAACATAGCATGGAGCAATCAAAAATTATAGATACGTTGGAGACGTATCATGTTTCCGTGCAAATATTTGGGTATCCAACTAGCCATCTCCAGTTGACGAGGTCGGAGTGGCAGCCCATGCTCGATCAGGTGTGCCACTTTCTCCCGGCATGGCAGCGCGGACTGATTCAGCGGCCGAGCAGACTAATCCTAGTTAAGTGAGTTATTGTAGCTCGCCCTATTCACCATCTCATGATCTCGGAGGCACCACAATGGGTTTTTCACGACATAAACAACTACCTTAGGTCCTTCTTCTGGGCCGGTAAGGAAAAATCTCATGGGGGTCAGTGTTTGGTGGCATGGAACTTGATCTGCCGACCATATAGTTTTGGAGGTTTGGGGGTTAAGAACCTAAAGCTGCAGGCTCTTGCTCTTCGAGTGCGATGGGAGTGGCTCCGAAGAACGGATGAAGCGCGCCCATGGCAAAGGCTGAAGCTCATTATTGATGATGAGGCAAGGGAGGTCTTATATAGTCTCGTTTCTATATCGGTGGGAGATGGCAAGAGGATCCCGTTCTGGAAAGACAACTGGATCAATGGGTGCAACACAACTGAAATTGCACCAGCCATAGTCAGCGAAGTGCCTACTTGCATGAAGAACACGCACATAGTTCATCAGACACTAGGGGACATGAGATGGGAGCTAGATATACCAGATGGGCTGACCTTCATGATGCAAAGGCAGCTCTATATGCTACAGCAGGTGATATCCCTAGTGAACAGGTGTCGGTGAGCATGACACCTACGGGATCACCTGGATCCCTTCTACAGTTTGGCAGGGAAGAGGGGTAGAGCAAAGAGCGGATCTAACGGTCAACACAACGGATTTTTTACCCAAGTTCGGGCCGCTGAGGAGCATAAAACCCTAGTCCTGCTTGGGTGTATATTCTGTGTTCTTGAGGTTCGGCTAGCTGCTATGCATGCAAGCTGGGCCGAGACGTTCAAAAGTCTGAATCCTCCTCGAGTACGTCGTGGGCCTCCTTTTATATGTCCAAGGGGCTGCCACAGTGGCACACATGAGGTGTAAAGTAGCTACAATGCCTATGTTTATCACTGGCGTCTTAGTTCAAAATGAATTAAATGTGTTGCTTACGTGCCCCTTAGCTTTATCGGGGATAGGAGTAGAACCTGTTCCGTCCATCGCTGCCCCGCTCCATCTTGACACGCGTCCATGCTGGCGAGGCATGCAGTGCCAAGTTGGCTGGCCAGCTGCTGCACTGGAGAGGTGGCAGGATCTTCATGAAGATCTGCATGCCACCACGCAGGCGCTTGCTAGGCTGGCAGGCCGGCCACTGCGCTGGAGTGGTGATGGGGTGGCGGAGTCTTGCTGCGGTCTCATCGTCGTCCCCGACAAGGATCTTGCCAGGGCCTTGCAGATGTCTCCGACAAGGATCTTGCTAGGTACCTCGTCTTCTGGCCTCCACAAAAGATCTGCACGCCTCTACGCGCGTGCCGCTGGGTCTTGGCCTTAACATTGTTGATGGTGTCAGAGCTCTCAATCACAAGGGTGGTGCTCTTGTTAGTGCCTTGCAAGCTGACCCGGCAAGGACTTGCCACGGTGGCTCAAACTGTCCCGGCAAGGATCTTGCCGGGGGTGGCACAAGCTGTCTCGGCAAGATCTCATCCTCTGTTCTCTAGATCGGCAACTTCTCTTCGCCTAGTATCTTGTTTTTATCCTTGATCGCGTTCTTCATGCAACCCCGCGCGTGGGGATACGACTGCCCGTGCACAAGTATGGGGTGCTAAAGGGCCCATACTTTAGTATACCGACAGGAGCCCCCGGGCTTGGGCCACGCACGAGCGTAGAGCGTCGTTGGGCTAGGCCCAAACAGTGCGCAGGCATGCGTGGTAGGGTATAACTGCTATAATCTTCTCATCTGCTGTGCTTCCCCATGATCTGTATTGAGTGCACGGCGTGCGGGTCATGCGTGGAACGGTTGCAACACGCCTGTGCCTGCGCCAATGCCTTCACGCCGAACAGTAAAGAGGCAACCCCGCGCCTTCCCCATAAAAAGAGGAATCTGCAGGGGCGTTGCTCATTTACCCCTTTCGCCCATTCCAATCTAGGAAACCGCCATCTCCTTCTTCTACCTCGAGCCCAATCCAGAGCATCCTCCTCCACCCATTGCCGCTGCGCCCTCACCACTTTCGGCCCCCCGCCCTCCGTTGTCTGCTATGGCACCCAAAAACAAGGGCAAGGGAGCGCTCAAGGCGAGCGAGGGGGAAGAGGTGCCGGAGGGCGAACTAGTGACGATGCAGAGGGAGCACGTCGTCTTCGCTCATTGGCTCAACGTGAGCACGCTCAAGGATCGGTACTAGTTCATGTGGGGGAGGGAGACAACAGGGCATCCCGCCACCCGCTTCATCCCTCGTCCCAACAGTGCACCAGGTCCAGATAGATTCGATTTTTTCGTTGATTATCTCTACTGCGGGCTCTGTCCCCATTCTCGGATTTCTTCATCGACATCATGTATACCTTCGGTTTCCATCTTTTGGACTTTACGCCAAACGCCGTGGCGTGTATGGCCTTATTTGCCCACCTCTGCGAGAATTTCGCCGGGGTGGTCCCCAACACAACGCTCTTCCGCCACTATTTCATCCCCTGCATTCAGGCAGGAGGGGCGCTGTCTGGCTGCGTCACCTGGATCCCGAGGGCCTACTGCAAGGAGACGTATCCAAACGAGAACTAGAAGGAGAAGTGGGATGAGTGGCGGCACATGTGGTGCTGGATTGTGGAAAAGGAGCCGCATCCATTTTGCACCCCCCTGCAAGCACAAGTGGCCCGTCGCAGCAACTGGGGCAACCTCGACCCTTAGGACAAGATGCTCACAGTTGCCACCACCAGAATCCACCGCTTGAAGGCTGCTGGCTTACTCTGGAGATGATCGAGGCCGATTTCCTCTGTCACCATATCACCCCTCTGCATAACAAAGGGAGGTCGGCTTGGGATTTCCGGAATACGGCAGATATTATGAGGTTGCGTCCCGACCTGAATCAAAACTTTACGGTGATGTAGCATGCACCCATCTCCTCAAAGTTGTTCCAGCTCAAGGTCGACAAGCCCAGCAAGGCCGTCAAGGCTAAAAAAGCCAGCAAGGCTGAGGAGGCCGACAATCCGTTCAAGTTGCCGGCGGCCGTGGTCCCCCTGTGCAAAAATTCTGCCCGGACATCCATCATCACCATGATGCCAGTGTTCAATGCCCACGGCCTTGACCAGACCTGGGCCGAGCTGGACGCGGCGCGGGTGCAGGAGTTTTTCGACAGCTTGTCAGAGAGGCCCATCCATGAAGAACCGCATCTCATCTGTGATACCACCGCCGAAGAGGTGGCGTACATCGCCAGCAGGGCGGAAGAGGCAGCCCTTGCCGCGGCGGCCAGCAGCATCGGCTTTCGGGAAAGCGAGGCCGGGGCCGAAGAATATTTTGTTGAGCAGGCGAAGACCGCCGGGGAGCACAGCGCCGTTGCCACCGGGGGCCCTTCTGCCGAGGAGGCGGCCGAAGAGGCGGTCGACGACACGGACGAAGAGGGGCCGCCCGAGGAGCCCCCAGCCCAGGGGGAAGCGCGTCCTCCGTCGGACTGGCTCCAACGAGCCAGTGCGGCGAGCCTCCTCGCCCAAAGGGGTCCCTGCCAAGAAGGCGGCCGGCAAGGCCGCACAGCGGCAAGAGGCCCAGGCACAGTCCATGCGCCATACGAGGCGCACGTCCGCGGGAGCATAAGAAGCAGTGGCCGCCGCTTCCGCCGTGGCCAAGTGACCCAGGCCTCCATCTCCACCCCTCCGAATGGACACCATACCAGAGGCCGACTACGACCTCTCTTCCATGAGCCCGAACAGGAGGAGGCCGGAGGAAGAGGACGAAGAAGGGGATGAGTAAGTGCTCCACCACCTTCTCCATTTCTTGAATCTCTGTTTTGGTTATCTCGCATGACATGATCTTGTCTTGGCTTTCCTCTGCAGGGACATGGATACATTGGCATAGAGGATGGCGAAGAGGGCCAAGACCTCGACGGACGACGAGCCCCCGGCAAGCACTTCAAGCGCGCCGGAGGTGATCACGATCAACCCGGGTCCCAACCCACGGCGCAGCCCACGACTTAGCCCCCAGCGTGAGTCCATTGCCCACTTTCCACCGGCGAGTGCTGGGGTGTGTCTCTTCACCGTTAATCTTGCCGGATTTGTAGGGGAAGAGTGGAAACATGAGGAGACGCCAAGGCCACCCCCAACATGCCTCCTCCATCAACCACCACACCACCCACGGAGGGGTCACCGGCAAGAGACTCCACCGGCGAGCCTACACCGCCAAGGGAGAGATCACAAGCCCCTTGCCGATGAGCCCATGTGTGCGGAGGGAGAGTCGGCAAGCACAGGTGCTGGCGGCTCCATCCCGACAACGAGTGTTGTCGGGGAGGGAGCCACTCCTCCCCAGCTCACCGTAGGTAAGTCGCCCGCCTCCTGGTCTTGACCAGCCTTCTAGTGCAATCTTTTTCTCTTTGCTTTAAACTTCGATCTGGCTTTCACCTTTTTCCCCTCCTTGATTTGCAGACCTCTCCTCGATGGGTCAGATGGATATCGACGGCACCATCAAGGAGATCGCCAAGGATGCCGCCATTGAGGCCGACATGGTTGCCGCCGACGAGACCACCAAGGGGGCACATGAAGAGGCCGCCAGGGGATCTGCCAAGGAGGCCAGCGAGGGGACCGATGATCGTACTGATGGCATCCCTGCCTCAGGAGCGCCTGGCGCTGCATCGGTCCCGGAGCCCTCGGCTGCTGGGGCGACGGTGGCCGACGACCAACCGTCCACCTCCGAAGCCCCCAACTCAAGTAGATACCTGAAGATCGGCGAGGATCTGTTTGTCACCAGCCCGGGAATGGCAAGCACCAGGGCGCCTACGGAAGGGGAGGTTTTTGACGAAGAGGTCATCGTCGCTGCCGGGTTCTAGGTTGTTGACGAGCGAGGCGGCAGCAGCGGCAGCTCCAAGGAGGACCAACTCCTCCTAGCCATGAACAACGACTTCTAGAAGCTTCAGGCGCTTCACCGTGCCCGCAAGGAGAAGCTGGACTCCAGGACAGCGGTCGTCGACGCGGCGGAGGCGGGCTTCCAGGAGCGCATCGAGCAGATGCATGCCTAGTTTACGGGGGCCCTACAGGATTTGAAGACCAACCAGGAGCATTTGGGCCATCACTGGAATGAGCTTCTTCTGAAGCAATCAGACATCAAGAAAGCCCAGGACGAGGCCGCTGCATGGACCGCCAAGGAGGACGATGAGCTAAGGGAGCGTCGTGTCTTGCTCGACACCCAAGAATACGACCTTGCCACTCGTGAGGAGGCGCTTGCCGCCAAGCTCCGTGGCAAGGATGAAGAAATTGAGAAGCTTGTCGCACAGCGAACCCAGGAGCTGGAGCATAAGCACAAGGATGCACTCGACGCTCTGGTCCCGGACCATGCTGGCAAGCTGAAGGAGGTCGTCGATGCCGCCAAAGCCGCAGAGGCCGCCAAGAACGAGCAGACCGACAAGGTGGAGAAGCTGGAGGCGGAGCTAGAGAAGCACAGGGAGGAGGTCTCGACGCTCAAGAGCGATAGAGACAAAACCATCGACACCTTGGCAGGGCTACAGGTTACCATATCTGACAAGACCAAACTGCTCTCCAAGGCCAACGACTCCATTGCTGATCTGAAGCTAAAGATGTCCACTCTGGAGGAGACCCTTGAAGGCAGCAGAGCTTGTGAGAGGACCCTAGCCAAAGATCTTAAGGACGAGAAACTACTGCTTGAAAGTGTTGCTTCCACCCACAACGACTTTGTAAAAGGTGTGGGGATCTGGAACGAGCGCCTTGTCGATGCCGTGCAGAGGCTCACCGCGCAGCTGTGTACCATGGGCATGCCAAGGTTCGGGTTCTCTCATGATGAGAGAACAATGGAGAGTGTCAGGGTGACCATGTTCTTTGAGGCCATCCTTGACGCCTTGAAGACACTCCACGACGGCTGAGTGACTCACCTGGCCAACGAGTCCCGAAAGCTTTGCCGGGGCGTCCTCCTCAAGGTTCTCACCAAGGTGGCGTACAGAAACCCCGGCATCGACCTCAGCCAAGATAGCTTGTCGGCAGATGCGGACCGCTGGGCGCTTTAAGAGCTTGTCATGCCCGTCGTCAGCCTGGTTGATGACGTTAAGAGGGTGGAAGGCCAGCGCCAAGACTAGGCGCTCCGCTCCCTCGCGCCGCCATGGATCCGTACCCAAAAGAATCCTAGTTAAGTTAGAACTGCGACAAATATTAATGTAATATAACTTGTTATTTCTCAAATCGAATGCATGCTATCTTCCTCGTGCGATTCCTCTTTGTATGGTACGCGCCCTATGCGTCACTGGGAAAGGCTTGCCGGCGCCCGTACCCTAGCCACGAGCGCTTTGAGGACGGATCCTTAGCAACCTACTGGGGGTGCCGCTGCCGGCAAGGCACCTTGCCGTTCTTAGTGCAGCCACTTGAGCCATTGAGCGGACTCGAAATGGAGCAAGGGCGCAACCAATCCCGGCAAGGTTCCTTCACGTGCAGGTTTTCCTATACAAGAACCGAGACCATTCGAGGAAAATAACCTGATATTAAAAGAAATTTGCTCGAAGTCTCGTGACTTAGCTTTTTGCTGCTGTATTTTTCTTCACAAGACGCTGCCTCGAGCATCGCTTGTTGGCGTCCACACTCTCTACCCCCCCTGGCAAACTTGTATGCGAGGGAACCTTCTGTCCTTTGGGAAAAAGAAAGAAGAGAAAATAGGAATATGGAGCCTTGGAAGCTCATTAGTGCTTGCTGGCCTTGTGCATCCCGAGAATGATGTTGTGGCTCTTCCCGCGGTGGCGTCTGGGGTCACCAACGATGTGCTCTGCTTGTCGCACACGACCTGGGAGGACCGCTGCACGGACGTCGGCAGGTGTGCCTTGGAAGTCGCCGTGCCGCCTATAGGCAGCACGGCTCCAAACGGACCAACTGCCATGATCTCCTTCTTGGGAGCCATGGTGATCGATGAAACAACGTGCTAACTGCTAGATCGGGTTTGTAGAACCCGCATCCCTTTCCTGGCGCGCCAAATATGTTGGTGAGTATGACACCTACGGGATCACCTAGATCCCTTCTACGGTTTGGCAAGGAAGAGGGGTAGAGCAAAGAGCGGATCTAACGGTCAACACGACAGATTTTTTACCCAGGTTCGGGCCGCTGAGAAGCGTAAAACCCTAGTCTTGCTTGGGTGTATATTCTGTGTTCTTGAGCTTAGGCTAGCTACTACGCATGCAAGATGGGCTGAGAGGTTCAAAAGTCCAAATCCTCCTCCAGTACGCTGTGGGCCTCCTTTTATAAGTCCAAGGGGTGCCACAGTGGCACACAGGAGGTGTAAAGTAGCTACAGTGCCTATGTTTATCACTGGCGTATTAGGACAAAATGCATTAAATGTGTTGCTTACGTGCCCCTTAGCTTTATCGGGGACAGGAGTAGAACCCGTCCCATCTGTCACTGCCCTGCTCCGTTTTGACACGCATACATGGCGGTGAGGCATGCAATGCCAAGTTGGCTGGCCAGCTGCCGTGCTGGAGAGGTGGCAGGATTGTCACGAAGATCTGCATGCCACCACGCAAGCGCTTGCTAGGCTGGCAGGCCGCCCACTGCACTGGGATGGTGATGGGGTGGCGGAGTCTTGCCGTAGTCTCGTCGTCGTCCCTGGAAACGATCTTGTCGGGGCCTTGCGGATGTCTCCGACAAGGATCTTGCTAGGTACCTCGTCTTCTGGCCTCCACAAAAGATCTGCACGCCTCTATGCGCGCGCCCCTAGGTCTTGGCCTTAACGTTGTCGATGGTGTCAGAGATCTCAATCACAAGGGTGGTGCTCTTGTTAGTGCCTTGCAAGCTGACCCGACAAGGATCTTGCCGGGGTGGCTCAAACTGTCCCGGCAAGGATCTTGCGGGGGGTGGCACTCGTCCTCTGTTCTCTGGATCGGCCACATCTCTTCGCCTTGTATCTCGTTTTTATCCTTGATCGCGTTCCTCATGCCTCGCTGCGCGTGGGGCTATGACTGCCCGTGCACAAGTATGGGGTGCTAAAGGGCCCAAACTTTAGTACACCGACAACAGGGAAGAACATAGGCAAGACAAATTTACCTGGCCGACAGATAGCTCCGGAGCTTATATAGCAAAATCGACCTACAAGCGGTTGTGCATGGGGCAAACCTCCTTCGAGACTATAACATACATATGGAAGTGTTGGGCACCTCTAAAATGCAAAATCTTCATTTGGCTGGTGGTCCAATATCGAGTCTAGACATCCGATCGAAGGGCACGTCACTGATTGCAGGAGCATTCATCTGTGTGTTTCACTTGTAATTGTGATAAAGACAGTGTTGATCACATCCTGATCCAATGCGCATACGCTAGAGAGACATGGCACTCCATCTTGGATCATTTCAGAATGGATGTCCAAGCCCCCTCCTCGCAAAACACATTGGTGCAATGGTGGACAGTAGACAGGTAAAGATTCAACAAGAGAGACAGGAGATGATTTGACTCACTCCTCCTCATCATCACTTGGTCTTTATGGAACCAAAGGAACACTTGGGTGTTTGTTAGGATCTCACAACAACTGAACCCAACGCAATTCAATAATCAAATCATTGATGAAATTGAGGAGTGGAAGAAGGCCAGAGCAGGTGGTTTACATAGGTTAGCGAGTGAGTAGTCTCTAGTTCTCTGTAGGTGTGGGTGTTGGCATTGTGATCTTGCCGTTGTTCGTAATGGTGGGATCTTCTTGTAAATTTTCTTGCTTTCTTCTATAAAAATATGGTACGTCTTTGGCATACTCTCAAAAAAGGCTCACCAAATTTGGCATCCGTCCACAATAGGAGGACTAGTGTGTGGACACAAATACGGAAGGCGGCCATCCAACAATACGTGCATACATTTCAACCACCGTTTAAAATAACAGATACATCTCCAACGTATCTATAATTTTTGATTGCTCCATGCTATATTATCTACTGTTTTGGACTATATTGGGCTTTATTTTCCACTTTTATATTATTTTTGGGACTAACCTATTAACCGGAGGCCCAGCCTAGAATTGCTGTTTTTTTGCCTATTTCAGTGTTTGAGAATATCAAACGGAGTCCAAACGGAATAAAATCTTCAGAAACATGATTTTCTCGCCGAACGTGGTCTAGGACACTTGGACCCTACTGCAAGGGATCAAAGAGGTGGTCACGAGGGTGGGGGGCGCGCCCCCTGCCTCGTGGGCCCCTCGGTGCTCCACCGACGTACTCCTTCCTCCTATATATACACATGTACCCCCAAACGATTAGAACAGGAGCCAAAAACCTAATTCCACCGCCGCAACTTTCTGTATCCACGAGATCCCATCTCGGGGCCTGTTCCGGAGCTCCACCGGAAGAGGACCGTCATCACGGAGGGCTTCTACATCATCCTAGCCCCTCCGATGAAGTGTGAGTAGTTTACCTCAGACCTTCGGGTCCATAGTTAGTAGCTAGATGGCTTCTTCTCTCTCTTTGAATCTCAATACAAAGTTCTCCCCCACTCTTGTGGAGATCTATTCGATGTAATCTTCTTCTTTTTTGCGGTGTGTTTGTTGAGACCGATGAATTGTGGGTTTATGATCAAGTCTATCTATGAATAATATTTGAATCTTCTCTGAATTCTTTTATGCATGATTGGTTATCTTTGCAAGTCTCTTCGAATTATCCGTTTGGTTTGGCCAACTAGATTGGTAGTTCTTGCCATGGGAGAAGTGCTTAGCTTTGGGTTCGATCTTGCGGTGTCCTTACCCAGTGACAGAAGGGGCAGCAAGGCACGTATTGTATCGTTGCCATCGAGGATAACAAGATGGGGTTTATTTCATATTGCATGAATTTATCTCTCTACATCATGTCATCTTGCTTAAGGCGTTACTCTGTTTTTAACTTAATACTCTAGATGCATGCTGGATAGCGGTCGATGAGTGGAGTAATAGTAGTAGATGCAGAATCGTTTCGATCTACCTGTCACGGACGTGATGCCTATATACATGATCATGCCTAGGTATTCTCATAATTATGCTCAATTATATCAATTGCTCAACAGTAATTTGTTCACCCACCGTAGAATACTTATGCTCTTGAGAGAAGCCACTAGTGAAACCTATCGCCCCCGGGTCTATTCTCATCATATCAATCTCCATCACTTTTATATTGTTTTGCTATTTACTTTGACTTTACTTTTTACTTTGCATCTTTATATCAAAAATACCAAAAATATTCTATCTATCAGATCTCACTCTCATAAGTGACCGTGAAGGGCTTGACAACCCCTAATCGCGTTGGTTGCGAGTAGATATTGCTTTGTGGAGGTACGAGGGACTTGAAAGTGGGCTCCTACTGGATTGATATCTTGGTTCTCAAAAACTGAGGGAAATACTTACGCTACTCTGCTGCATCATCCCTTCCTCTTCGGGGAAAACCAACGCAAGCTCAAGACGTAGCAAGAAGGATTTCTGGCGCCGTTGCCGGGGAGTCTACGCAAAAAGTCAATATACCAAGTACCCATCACAATCCCTATCTCTCGCATTACATTATTTTGCCATTTGCCTCTCGTTTTCCTCTCCCCCAATTCACCCTTGCCGTTTTATTCGCCCCCCCTCTCTCTCTATCCTCCCTCTCTATTTGCCTCTTCCGGCTCGTTTGCTTTTTGTTTGCTCGTATGGTTGGAATAGTCATTTATTTATTACTAAACAGAGAACCTAAGATTTATGGATCCTCATCCGCTTGCTAATCTTTTTAAGAGATCCAGTTATGTTGAACCAATTGCTAGTGAGTTTTGTGCACTAGATTATCTTTATGAAGTTTTGCTAGAAATTCGTGAATCTGAAAATTGTGATGAAGTATGTTATGAAGTGATTCACGATAGATCTTTGAATAAAAAGCATGATTGCAATGATGTTATTATAAATTCTATTAATGACAATTGTGCTAATAATATGCAAAGCCCTAAGCTTGGGGATGCTAGTTTTGTTATGTCCTCTACTTGTTGCAATGATCATGATTGGGGTGATTCTTCTTTTGGTCTTGAAAATTTATTTAAACCCCATGACGAATATGAGATTGATTATAATGTTTGCAATAATATTGAAAGTGGGTTTGGAAAATGTCAACTTTAGATCCCACATATTTAGAGAATGTTCAATCTTATGAAGTTTTTGATAAAAGTGCGTTTGGGAAGGTCATGACTTTAGTTAATGTTAATCCCATTATTTCGGAAAAGTGCCAACTTTGCATGCATGTGGATCATGTTGAGAATATTTTATGTGATAGCTATATTGTTGAATTTGCTTATGATCCTACATGTAATTACTATGAGAGAGGAAAATATGGTTGTAGAAATTTCCATGTTACTAAATTACCTCTCGTTATGTTGAGATTGCTATTGTTTCTTTCCTCTTCCTTGCATATGCTAGTTTCTGCTTGCCTTGATAATTTGTTTGCCTATAAGATGCCTATGCATAGGAAGTATGTTAGACTTAGATGTGTTTGTCACATGCTTTATGATGCTCCTTTTGTGCTTCAATTCTTGTCTTTCATGTGAGCATCATTAAAATTATCAATGCCTAGCTATAAGGCTTTAAAGAAAAGCGCTTGTTGGGAGACATCCCAATATTTTTCCTTGCTGTTATTTAATAAATAAATTATTTAGCCTCTGTTTTGGTTGTGTTTTTTGTGTTTAATTAGTGTTTGTGCCAAGTAGAACCATTGGGAAGACTTGGGGAAATTCTTGTTGAACTTGCTGTAAAAAACAGAAACTTTAGCACTCACGAGAACTGCTTTAATTTTTATTTGAAGAGTGATATTTAGTTAATTCTTTTTTAAGATTATTAATAGATAAATTCCTCACGTACAGAAATTTATTTTAGAATTTTTGGGGTTCCAGATCTTGCGCTAGCTACAGATTACTACAGACTGTTCTGTTTTTGACAGATTCTGTTTTTCGTGTGTTGTTTGCTTATTTTGATGAATCTATGGCTAGTAAAATAGTTTATAATCCATAGAGAAGTTGGAATACAGTAGGTTTAACACCAATATAAATAAAGAATGAGTTCATTACAGTACCTTAAACTGGTCTTTTGTTTTCTTTCGCTAACGGAGCTCATGAGTTTTCTATTTTGAGTTTTGTGTTGTGAAGTTTTCAAGTTTTGGGTGAATTCTTTTGATGGATCATGGAACAAGGAGTGGCAAGAGCCTAAGCTTGGGTATGCCCATGGCACCCCCAAGATAATCCAAGGACACCAAAAATTCAAAGCTTGGGGATGCCCCGCAAGGCATCCCCTCTTTCGTCCACTTCCATCAGTAATTTACTTGAAGCTATATTTTTATTCACCAACATGATACGTGTTTTGCTTTGAGCGTATTGTATTATTTGTGTCTTTGTTTGTTAGTATGCCACAATCATCCTTGCTGTACACACCTTTTGAGAGAGCCATACATGAATTAAAATTTGATAGAATGCTCTATGTGCTTCACTTATATCTTTTGAGCTAGATAATTTTGCTCTATGTGCTTCACTTATATCTTTTGAGCTAGATAATTTTGCTCTATGTGCTTCACTTATATCTTTTGAGCTAGATAATTTTGCTCTATGTGCTTCACTTAGATCTTTTAGAGCACGGTGGTGGATTCGTTTTAAAGAAACTATTGATCTCTCATGCTTCACTTAAATTAATTTGAGAGTCTCTTAATAGAATGGTAATTTGCTTAATAATAATATGCTTGGTATTCAAGATTTGTGAAACTTTCTTTTGAGTGTGTTGAATACTAAGAAAAGATTGAAGCATGATAATTGTTTTGAGATATGGAGGTGATAATATTAAAGTCATGCTAGTTGAGTAGTTGTGAATTTAAAGAATACTTGTGTTGAAGTTTGTGATTCTCGTAGCATGCACGTATGGTGAACCGTTATGTGATGAAGCGGAGCATGGTTTATTTATTGATTGTCTTCCTTTTGAGTGGCGGTCGGGGACGAGCGATGGTCTTTTCCTACCAATCTATCCCCCTAGGAGCATGCGCGTAATACTTTGCTTTGATAACTTCTAAATTTTTGCAATAAGTATATGTGTTCTTTATGACTAATGTTGAGTCCATGGATTATACGAACTCCCACCCTTCCACCCTTGCTAGCCTCTCTAATACCACGCAACTTTCGCCGGTACGATACACCTAACATATACCTTCCTCAAAACAGCCACCATACCTACCTATTATGGCATTTCCATAGCCATTCCGAGATATATTGCCATGCAACTTTCCACCATCTAGTTCATCATGACACATCCATCATTGTCATATTGCTTAGCATGATCATGTAGTTGACATAGTATTTGTGGCAAAGCCATCGTTCATAATTCTTTCATACTTGTCACTCTTGATTCATTACATATCCCGGTACACCGCCAGAGGCATTCATATAGAGTCATACTTTGTTTTAGTATCGAGTTGTAATCATTGAGTTGTAAATAAATAGAAGTGTGACGATCGTCATTCAATAGAGCATTGTCCCAAAAAAAGGGAAAGGCCAAAGAAAAAAAGAAGGCCCAAAAAATAGATAAATAAAAAGGGGCAATGCTACTATCCTTTTTCCACACTTGTGCTTCAAAGTAGCACCATGATATAGCAAGTCCCATATATTGTGCTTCAAAGTAGCACCATGTTCTTCATATAGAGAGTCTCATATGTTGTCACTTTCATATACTAGTGGGAATTTTACGTTATAGAACTTGGCTTGTACATTCCAATGATGGGCTTCCTCAAATTGCCCTAGGTCTTCGTGAGCAAGCAAGTTGGATGCACACCCACTAGTTTCTTTGGTTGAGCTTTCATACATTTATAGCTCTAGTGCATCCGTTGCATGGCAATCCCTACTCACTCACATTGATATCTATTGATGGGCATCTCCATAGCCCGTTGATACGCCTAGTTGATGTGAGACTATCTTCTCCTTTTTGTCTTCTCCACAACCACCATTCTATTCCACCTATAGTGTTGTATCCATAGCTCACACTCATGTATTGCGTGAAGATTGAAAAAGTTGGAGTGTGAAACAATTGCTTGGCTTGTCATCGGGGTTGTGCATGATTTAAATACTTTGTGTGGGGAAGATGGAGCATAGCCAGACTATATGATTTTGTAGGGATAACTTTCTTTGGCCATGTTATTTTGAGAAGACATAATTGCTTTGTTAGTATGCTTGAAGTATTATTATTTTCTATGTCAATATAAACTTTTGCCTTGAATCTTTATAATCTGAAAATTCATACCACAATTAATAAGATTTACATTGAAATTATGCCAAGTAGCACTCCGCATCAAAAATTCTCTTTTTATCATTTACCTACTCGAGGACGAGCAGGAATTAAGCTTGGGGATGCCTGATACGTCTCCAACGTATCTATAATTTTTGATTGCTCCATTCTATATTATCTACTGTTTTGGACTATATTGGGCTTTATTTTCGACTTTTATATTATTTTTGGGACTAACCTATTAACCGGAGGCCTAGCCCAGAATTGCTGTTTTTTGCCTATTTCAATGTTTCGGATAAACTGAATATCAAACGGAGTCCAAACGGAATAAAAATCTTCGGAAACATGACTTTCTCGCCGGACGTGATCCAGGAGACTTGGACCCTACTGCAACGGATCAAAGAGGTGGTCACGAGGGTGGGGGGCGCCCCCCCAAGGGCGCGCCCCCTGCCTCGTGGGCCCCTCGATGCTCCACCGACGTACTCCTTCCTCCTATATATACACACGTACCCCCAAACGATCAGAATAGGAACCAAAAACCTAATTCCACCGTCGCAACTTTCTGTATCCATGAGATCCCATCTCGGGGCCTGTTTCGGAGCTCCGGCGGAAGAGGGTTGTCATCACGGAGGGCTTCTACATCATCCTAGCTCCTCCGATGAAGTGTGAGTAGTTTACCTCAGACCTTCGGGTCCATAGTTAGTAGCTAGATGGCTTCTTCTCTCTCTTTGAATCTCAATACAAAGTTCTCCCCCTCTCTTGTGGAGATCTATTCGATGTAATCTTCTTTTTTGCGGTGTGTTTGTTGAGACCGATGAATTGTGGGTTTATGATCAAGTCTATCTATGAATAATATTTGAATCTTCTCTGAATTTTTTTATGCATGATTGGTTATCTTTGCAAGTCTCTTCGAATTATCCGTTTGGTTTGGCCAACTAGATTGGTAGTTCTTGCCATGGGAGAAGTGCTTAGCTTTGGGTTCGATCTTGCGTTGTCCATACCCAGTGACAGAAGGGGCATCAAGGCACGTATTGTATCGTTGCCATCGAGGATAACAAGATGGGGTTTATTTCATATTGCATGAATTTATCTCTCTACATCATGTCATCTTGCTTAAGGCGTTACTCTGTTTTTAACTTAATACTCTAGATGCATGCTGGATAGCGGTCGATGAGTGGAGTAATAGTAGTAGATGCAGAATCGTTTCGATCTACTTGTCACGGACGTGATGCCTATATACATGATCATGCCTAGATATTCTCATAATTATGCTCAATTCTATCAATTGCTCAACAGTAATTTGTTCACCCACCGTAGAATACTTATGCTCTTGAGAGAAGCCACTAGTGAAACCTATGGCCCCCGGGTCTATTCTCATCATATCAATCTCCATCACTTTTATATTGTTTTGCTATTTACTTTGCTTTACTTTTTACTTTGCATCTTTATATCAAAAATACCAAAAATATTCTATCTATCAGATCTCACTCTCATAAGTGACCGTGAAGGGCTTGACAACCCCTAATCGTGTTGGTTGCGAGTAGCTATCGCTTTGTGCAGGTACGAGGGACTTGAGCGTGGGCTCCTACTGGATTGATACCTTGGTTCTCAAAAACTGAGGGAAATACTTACGCTACTCTGCTGCATCATCCCTTCCTCTTCGGGGAAAACCAACGCAAGCTCAAGACGTAGCAAGAAGGATTTCTGGCGCCGTTGCCGGGGAGTCTACGCAAAAAGTCAATATACCAAGTACCCATCACAATCCCTATCTCTCGCATTACATTATTTGCCATTTGCCTCTCGTTTTCCTCTCCCCCAATTCACCCTTGCCGTTTTATTCGCCCCTCTCTCTCTCTATCCTCCCTCTCTATTTGCCTCTTTCGGCCGTTTGCTTTTGTTTGCTCGTATGGTTGGAATAGTCATTTATTTATTACTAAACAGAGAACCTAAGATTTATGGATCCTCATCCGCTTGCTAATCTTTTTAAGAGATCCAGTTATGTTGAACCAATTGCTAGTGAGTTTTGTGCACTAGATTATCTTTATGAAGTTTTGCTAGAAATTCGTGAATCTGAAAATTGTGATGAAGTATGTTATGAAGTGATTCACGATAGATCTTTGAATAAAAAGCATGATTGCAATGATGTTATTATAAATTCTATTAATGACAATTGTGCTAATAATATGCAAAACCCTAAGCTTGGGGATGCTAGTTTTGTTATGTCCTCTACTTGTTGCAATGATCATGATTGGGGTGATTCTTCTTTTGATCTTGAAAATTTATTTAAACCCCATGATGAATATGAGATTGATTATAATGTTTGCAATAATATTGAAAGTGGGTTTGGAAGAATGTCAACTTTAGATCCCACATATTTAGAGAATGTTCAATCTTATGAAGTTTTTGATAAAAGTGCGTTTGGGAAGGTCATGACTTTAGTTAATGTTAATCCCACTATTTCGGAAAAGTGCCAACTTTGCATGCATGTGGATCATGTTGAGAATATTTTATGTGATAGCTATATTGTTGAATTTGCTTATGATCCTACATGTAATTACTATGAGAGAGGAAAATATGGTTGTAGAAATTTTCATGTTACTAAATTACCTCTCGTTATGTTGAGATTGCTATTGTTTCTTTCCTCTTCCTTGCATATGCTAGTTTTTGCTTGCCTTGATAATTTGTTTGCCTATAAGATGCCTATGCATAGGAAGTATGTTAGACTTAGATGTGTTTGTCACATGCTTTATGATGCTCCTTTTGTGCTTCAATTCTTGTCTTTCATGTGAGCATCATTAAAATTATCAATGCCTAGCTATAAGGCTTTAAAGAAAAGCGCTTGTTGGGAGACATCCCAATATTTTTCCTTGCTGTTATTTAATAAATAAATTATTTAGCCTCTGTTTTGGTTGTGTTTTTTGTGTTTAATTAGTGTTTGTGCCAAGTAGAACCGTTGGGAAGACTTGGGGAAAGTCTTGTTGAACTTGCTGTAAAAAACAGAAACTTTAGCGCTCACGAGAACTGCTGTAATTTTTATTTGAAGAGTGATATTTAGTTAATTCTTTTTGCAGATGATTAATAGATAAATTCCTCACGTCCAGAAATTTATTTTAGAATTTTTGGGGTTCCAGATCTTGCGCTAGCTACAGATTACTACAGACTGTTCTGTTTTTGACAGATTCTGTTTTTCGTGTGTTGTTTGCTTATTTTGATGAATCTATGGCTAGTAAAATAGTTTATAATCCATAGAGAAGTTGGAATACAGTAGGTTTAACACCAATATAAATAAAGAATGAGTTCATTACAGTACCTTGAAGTGGTCTTTTGTTTTCTTTCGCTAACGGAGCTCACGAGTTTTCTATTTTGAGTTTTGTGTTGTGAAGTTTTCAAGTTTTGGGTGAATTCTTTTGATGGATCATGGAACAAGGAGTGGCAAGAGCCTAAGCTTGGGGATGCCCATGGCACCCCCAAGATAATCCAAGGACACCAAAAAGTCAAAGCTTGGGGATGCCCCGGAAGGCATCCCCTCTTTCGTCCACTTCCATCGGTAATTTACTTGGAGCTATATTTTTATTCACCAACATGATATGTGTTTTGCTTGGAGCGTCTTGTATTGTTTGTGTCTTTGTTTGTTAGTATGCCACAATCATCCTTGCTGTACACACCTTTTGAGAGAGCCATACATGAATTAAAATTTGATAGAATGCTCTATGTGCTTCACTTATATCTTTTGAGCTAGATAATTTTGCTCTATGTGCTTCACTTATATCTTTTGAGCTAGATAATTTTGCTCTATGTGCTTCACTTATATCTTTTGAGCTAGATAATTTTGCTCTATGTGCTTCACTTAGATCTTTTAGAGCACGGTGGTGGATTCGTTTTAAAGAAACTATTGATCTCTCATGCTTCACTTAAATTAATTTGAGAGTCTCTTAATAGCATGGTAATTTGCTTAATAATAATATGCTTGGTATTCAAGATTTGTGAAACTTTCTTTTGAGTGTGTTGAATACTAAGAAAAGATTGAAGCATGATAATTGTTTTGAGATATGGAGGTGATAATATTAAAGTCATGCTAGTTGAGTAGTTGTGAATTTAAAGAATAATTGTGTTGAAGTTTGTGATTCCGTAGCATGCACGTATGGTGAACCGTTATGTGATGAAGTCGGAGCATGATTTATTTATTGATTGTCTTCCTTATGAGTGGCGGTCGGGGACGAGCGATGGTCTTTTCCTACCAATCTATCCCCCTAGGAGCATGCGCGTAATACTTTGCTTTGATAACTTCTAAATTTTTGCAATAAGTATATGAGTTCTTTATGACTAATGTTGAGTCCATGGATTATACGCACTCCCACCCTTCCACCCTTGCTAGCCTCTCTAATACCGCGCAACTTTCGCCGGTATCATACACCTACCATATACCTTCCTCAAAACAGCCACCATACCTACCTATTATGGCATTTCCATAGCCATTCCGAGATATATTGCCATGCAACTTTCCACCATCTAGTTCATCATGACACATCCATCATTGTCATATTGCTTAGCATGATCATGTAGTTGACATAGTATTTGTGGCAAAGCCACCGTTCATAATTCTTTCATACTTGTCACTCTTGATTCATTGCATATCCCGGTACACCGCCAGAGGCATTCATATAGAGTCATACTTTGTTTTAGTATCGAGTTGTAATCATTGAGTTGTAAATAAATAGAAGTGTGATGATCATCATTCAATAGAGCATTGTCCCAAAAAAAGGGAAAGGCCAAAGAAAAAAAGAAGGCCCAAAAAATAATAAATAAAAAGGGGCAATGCTACTATCCTTTTTCCACACTTGTGCTTCAAAGTAGCACCATGATATAGCAAGTCCCATATATTGTGCTTCAAAGTAGCACCATGTTCTTCATATAGAGAGTCTCATATGTTGTCACTTTCATATACTAGTGGGAATTTTACGTTATAGAACTTGGCTTGTATATTCCAATGATGGGCTTCCTCAAATTGCCCTAGGTCTTCGTGAGCAAGCAAGTTGGATGCACACCCACTAGTTTCTTTGTTGAGCTTTCATACATTTATAGCTCTAGTGCATCCGTTGCATGGCAATCCCTACTCACTCACATTGATATCTATTGATGGGCATCTCCATAGCCCGTTGATACGCCTAGTTGATGTGAGACTATCTTCTCCTTTTTGTCTTCTCCACAACCACCATTCTATTCCACCTATAGTGCTATATCCATGGCTCACGCTCATGTATTGCGTGAAGATTGAAAAGTTTGAAAAGTTAGAGTATGAAACAATTGCTTGGCTTGTCATCGGGGTTGTGCATGATTTAAATACTTTGTGTGGGGAAGATGGAGCATAGCCAGACTATATGATTTTGTAGGGATAACTTTCTTTGGCCATGTTATTTTGAGAAGACATAATTGCTTTGTTAGTATGCTTGAAGTATTATTATTTTCTATGTCAATATAAACTTTTGTCTTGAATCTTTCTAATCTGAATATTCATACCACAATTAAGAAGATTTGCATTGAAATTATGCCAAGTAGCACTCCGCATCAAAAATTCTCTTTTTATCATTTACCTACTCGAGGACGAGCAGGAATTAAGCTTGGGGATGCCTGATACGTCTCCAACGTATCTATAATTTTTGATTGCTCCATGCTATATTATCTACTGTTTTGGACTATATTGGGCTTTATTTTCCACTTTTATATTATTTTTGGGACTAACCTATTAACCGGAGGCCCAGCCCAGAATTGCTGTTTTTTGCCTATTTCAAGTGTTTCGGATAAACTGAATATCAAACGGAGTCCAAACGGAATAAAATCTTCGGAAACGTGATTTTCTCACCGAACGTGATCCAGGAGACTTGGACCCTACTGCAACGGATCAAAGAGGTGGTCACGAGGGTGGGGGCGCCCCCCCAGGGCGCGCCCCCTGCCTCGTGGGCCCCTCGGTGCTCCACCGACGTACTCCTTCCTCCTATATATACACACGTACCCCCAAACGATCAGAATAGGAGCCAAAAACCTAATTCCACCGTCGCAACTTTCTGTATCCATGAGATCCCATCTTGGGGCCTGTTCCGGAGCTCCGCCGGAAGAGGGCCGTCATCACGGAGGGCTTCTACATCATCCTAGCCCCTCCGATGAAGTGTGAGTAGTTTACCTCAGACCTTCGGGTCCATAGTTAGTAGCTAGATGGCTTCTTCTCTCTCTTTGAATCTCAATACAAAGTTCTCCCCCTCTCTTGTGGAGATCTATTCGATGTAATCTTCTTTTTGCGGTGTGTTTGTTGAGACCGATGAATTGTGGGTTTATGATCAAGTCTATCTATGAATAATATTTGAATCTTCTCTGAATTCTTTTATGCATGATTGGTTATCTTTGCAAGTCTCTTCGAATTATCCGTTTGGTTTGGCCAACTAGATTGGTAGTTCTTGCCATGGGAGAAGTGCTTAGCTTTGGGTTCGATCTTGCGGTGTCCTTACCCAGTGACAGAAGGGGCAGCAAGGCACGTATTGTATCGTTGCCATCGAGGATAACAAGATGGGGTTTATTTCATATTGCATGAATTTATCTCTCTACATCATGTCATCTTGCTTAAGGCGTTACTCTGTTTTTAACTTAATACTCTAGATGCATGCTGGATAGCGGTCGATGAGTGGAGTAATAGTAGTAGATGCAGAATCGTTTCGATCTACTTGTCACGGACGTGATGCCTATATACATGATCATGCCTAGATATTCTCATAATTATGCTCAATTCTATCAATTGCTCAACAGTAATTTGTTCACCCACCGTAGAATACTTATGCTCTTGAGAGAAGCCACTAGTGAAACCTATGGCCCCCGGGTCTATTCTCATCATATCAATCTCCATCACTTTTATATTGTTTTGCTATTTACTTTGCTTTACTTTTTACTTTGCATCTTTATATCAAAAATACCAAAAATATTCTATCTATCAGATCTCACTCTCGTAAGTGACCGTGAAGGGCTTGACAACCCCTAATCGCGTTGGTTGCGAGTAGCTATCGCTTTGTGCAGGTACGAGGGACTTGAGCGTGGGCTCCTACTGGATTGATACCTTGGTTCTCAAAAACTGAGGGAAATACTTACGCTACTCTGCTGCATCATCCCTTCCTCTTCGGGGAAAACCAACGCAAGCTCAAGACGTAGCAAGAAGGATTTCTGGCGCCGTTGCCGGGGAGTCTACGCAAAAAGTCAATATACCAAGTACCCATCACAATCCCTATCTCTCGCATTACATTATTTGCCATTTGCCTCTCGTTTTCCTCTCCCCCCAATTCACCCTTGCCGTTTTATTCGCCCCTCTCTCTCTCTCTATCCTCCCTCTCTATTTGCCTCTTTCCGGCCGTTTGCTTTTGTTTGCTCGTATGGTTGGAATAGTCATTTATTTATTACTAAACAGAGAACCTAAGATTTATGGATCCTCATCCGCTTGCTAATCTTTTTAAGAGATCCAATTATGTTGAACCAATTGCTAGTGAGTTTTGTGCACTAGATTATCTTTATGAAGTTTTGCTAGAAATTCGTGAATCTGAAAATTGTGATGAAGTATGTTATGAAGTGATTCACGATAGATCTTTGAATAAAAAGCATGATTGCAATGATGTTATTATAAATTCTATTAATGACAATTGTGCTAATAATATGCAAAACCCTAAGCTTGGGGATGCTAGTTTTGTTATGTCCTCTACTTGTTGCAATGATCATGATTGGGGTGATTCTTCTTTTGATCTTGAAAATTTATTTAAACCCCATGATGAATATGAGATTGATTATAATGTTTGCAATAATATTGAAAGTGGGTTTGGAAGAATGTCAACTTTAGATCCCACATATTTAGAGAATGTTCAATCTTATGAAGTTTTTGATAAAAGTGCGTTTGGGAAGGTCATGACTTTAGTTAATGTTAATCCCACTATTTCGGAAAAGTGCCAACTTTGCATGCATGTGGATCATGTTGAGAATATTTTATGTGATAGCTATATTGTTGAATTTGCTTATGATCCTACATGTAATTACTATGAGAGAGGAAAATATGGTTGTAGAAATTTTCATGTTACTAAATTACCTCTCGTTATGTTGAGATTGCTATTGTTTCTTTCCTCTTCCTTGCATATGCTAGTTTTTGCTTGCCTTGATAATTTGTTTGCCTATAAGATGCCTATGCATAGGAAGTATGTTAGACTTAGATGTGTTTGTCACATGCTTTATGATGCTCCTTTTGTGCTTCAATTCTTGTCTTTCATGTGAGCATCATTAAAATTATCAATGCCTAGCTATAAGGCTTTAAAGAAAAGCGCTTGTTGGGAGACAACCCAATATTTTTCCTTGCTGTTATTTAATAAATAAATTATTTAGCCTCTGTTTTGGTTGTGTTTTTTGTGTTTAATTAGTGTTTGTGCCAAGTAGAACCGTTGGGAAGACTTGGGGAAAGTCTTGTTGAACTTGCTGTAAAAAACAGAAACTTTAGCGCTCACGAGAACTGCTGTAATTTTTATTTGAAGAGTGATATTTAGTTAATTCTTTTTGCAGATGATTAATAGATAAATTCCTCACGTCCAGAAATTTATTTTAGAATTTTTGGGGTTCCAGATCTTGCGCTAGCTACAGATTACTACAGACTGTTCTGTTTTTGACAGATTCTGTTTTTCGTGTGTTGTTTGCTTATTTTGATGAATCTATGGCTAGTAAAATAGTTTATAATCCATAGAGAAGTTGGAATACAGTAGGTTTAACACCAATATAAATAAAGAATGAGTTCATTACAGTACCTTGAAGTGGTCTTTTGTTTTCTTTCGCTAACGGAGCTCACGAGTTTTCTATTTTGAGTTTTGTGTTGTGAAGTTTTCAAGTTTTGGGTGAATTCTTTTGATGGATCATGGAACAAGGAGTGGCAAGAGCCTAAGCTTGGGGATGCCCATGGCACCCCCAAGATAATCCAAGGACACCAAAAAGTCAAAGCTTGGGGATGCCCCGGAAGGCATCCCCTCTTTCGTCCACTTCCATCGGTAATTTACTTGGAGCTATATTTTTATTCACCAACATGATATGTGTTTTGCTTGGAGCGTCTTGTATTATTTGTGTCTTTGTTGTTAGTATGCCACAATCATCCTTGCTGTACACACCTTTTGAGAGAGCCATACATGAATTAAAATTTGATAGAATACTCTATGTGCTTCACTTATATCTTTTGAGCTAGATAATTTTGCTCTATGTGCTTCACTTATATCTTTTGAGCTAGATAGTTTTGTCTATGTGCTTCACTTATATCTTTTGAGCTAGATAATTTTGCTCTATGTGCTTCACTTATATCTTTTGAGCGTATAATTTTGCTCTATGTGCTTCACTTAGATCTTTTAGAGCACGGTGGTGGATTCGTTTTAAAGAAACTATTGATCTCTCATGCTTCACTTAAATTAATTTGAGAGTCTCTTAATAGCATGGTAATTTCCTAATAATAATATGCTTGGTATTCAAGATTTGTGAAACTTTCTTTTGAGTGTGTTGAATACTAAGAAAAGATTGAAGCATGATAATTGTTTTGAGATATGGAGGTGATAATATTAAAGTCATGCTAGTTGAGTAGTTGTGAATTTAAAGAATACTTGTGTTGAAGTTTGTGATTCCCGTAGCATGCACGTATGGTGAACCGTTATGTGATGAAGTCGGAGCATGATTTATTTATTGATTGTCTTCCTTATGAGTGGCGGTCGGGGACGAGCGATGGTCTTTTCCTACCAATCTATCCCCCTAGGAGCATGCGCGTAATACTTTGCTTTGATAACTTCTAAATTTTTGCAATAAGTATATGAGTTCTTTATGACTAATGTTGAGTCCATGGATTATACGCACTCCCACCCTTCCACCCTTGCTAGCCTCTCTAATACCGCGCAACTTTCGCCGGTATCATACACCTACCATATACCTTCCTCAAAACAGCCACCATACCTACCTATTATGGCATTTCCATAGCCATTCCGAGATATATTGCCATGCAACTTTCCACCATCTAGTTCATCATGACACATCCATCATTGTCATATTGCTTAGCATGATCATGTAGTTGACATAGTATTTGTGGCAAAGCCACCGTTCATAATTCTTTCATACTTGTCACTCTTGATTCATTGCATATCCCGGTACACCGCCGGAGGCATTCATATAGAGTCATACTTTGTTTTAGTATCGAGTTGTAATCATTGAGTTGTAAATAAATAGAAGTGTGATGATCATCATTCAATAGAGCATTGTCCCAAAAAAAGGGAAAGGCCAAAGAAAAAGAAAGAAGGCCCAAAAAATAAATAAATAAAAAGGGGCAATGCTACTATCCTTTTTCCACACTTGTGCTTCAAAGTAGCACCATGATATAGCAAGTCTCATATATTGTGCTTCAAAGTAGCACCATGTTCTTCATATAGAGAGTCTCATATGTTGTCACTTTCATATACTAGTGGGAATTTTACATTATAGAACTTGGCTTGTATATTCAAATGATGGGCTTCCTCAAATTGCCCTAGGTCTTCGTGAGCAAGCAAGTTGGATGCACACCCACTAGTTTCTTTTGTTGAGCTTTCATACATTTATAGCTCTAGTGCATCCGTTGCATGGCAATCCCTACTCACTCACATTGATATCTATTGATGGGCATCTCCATAGCCCGTTGATACGCCTAGTTGATGTGAGACTATCTTCTCCTTTTTGTCTTCTCCACAACCACCATTCTATTCCACCTATAGTGCTATATCCATGGCTCACGCTCATGTATTGCGTGAAGATTGAAAAAGTTTTGAAAAAGTTAGAGTATGAAACAATTGCTTGGCTTGTCATCGGGGTTGTGCATGATTTAAATACTTTGTGTGGGGAAGATGGAGCATAGCCAGACTATATGATTTTGTAGGGATAACTTTCTTTGGCCATGTTATTTTGAGAAGACATAATTGCTTTGTTAGTATGCTTGAAGTATTATTATTTTCTATGTCAATATAAACTTTTGTCTTGAATCTTTCTAATCTGAATATTCATACCACAATTAAGAAGATTTGCATTGAAATTATGCCAAGTAGCACTCCGCATCAAAAATTCTCTTTTTATCATTTACCTACTCGAGGACGAGCAGGAATTAAGCTTGGGGATGCCTGATACGTCTCCAACGTATCTATAATTTTTGATTGCTCCATGCTATATTATCTACTGTTTTGGACTATATTGGGCTTTATTTTCCACTTTTATATTATTTTTGGGACTAACCTATTAACCGGAGGCCCAGCCCAGAATTGCTGTTTTTTGCCTATTTCAGTGTTTCAGATAAACAGAATATCAAACGGAGTCCAAACGGAATAAAATCTTCGGAAACGTGATTTTCTCACCGAACGTGATCCAGGAGACTTGGACCCTACTGCAAGGGATCAAAGAGGTGGTCACGAGGGTGGGGGGTGCGCCCCCCTAGGGCGCGCCCCCTGCCTCGTGGGCCCCTCGATGCTCCACCGACGTACTCCTTCCTCCTATATATACACACGTACCCCCAAACGATCAGAACAGGAGCCAAAAACCTAATTCCACCGCCGCAACTTTCTGTGAGATCCCATCTTGGGGCCTGTTCCGGAGCTCCGCCGGAAGAGGGCCGTCATCACGGAGGGCTTCTACATCATCCTAGCCCCTCCGATGAAGTGTGAGTAGTTTACCTCAGACCTTCGGGTCCATAGTTAGTAGCTAGATGGCTTCTTCTCTCTCTTGTGGAGATCTATTCGATGTAATCTTCTTTTTGCGGTGTGTTTGTTGAGACCGATGAATTGTGGGTTTATGATCAAGTCTATCTATGAATAATATTTGAATCTTCTCTGAATTCTTTTATGCATGATTGGTTATCTTTGCAAGTCTCTTCGAATTATCCGTTTGGTTTGGCCAACTAGATTGGTAGTTCTTGCCATGGGAGAAGTGCTTAGCTTTGGGTTCGATCTTGCGTTGTCCATACCCAGTGACAGAAGGGGCATCAAGGCACGTATTGTATCGTTTCCATCGAGGATAACAAGATGGGGTTTATTTCATATTGCATGAATTTATCTCCCTACATCATGTCATCTTGCTTAAGGCGTTACTCTGTTTTTAACTTAATACTCTAGATGCATGCTGGATAGCGGTCGATGAGTGGAGTAATAGTAGTAGATGCAAAATCGTTTCGATCTACTTGTCATGGACGTGATGCCTATATACATGATCATGCCTAGATATTCTCATAATTATGCTCAATTCTATCAATTGCTCAACAGTAATTTGTTCACCCACCGTAGAATACTTATGCTCTTGAGAGAAGCCACTAGTGAAACCTATGGCCCCCGGGTCTACTCTCATCATATCAATCTCCATCACTTTTATATTGTTTTGCTATTTACTTTGCCTTTACTTTTTACTTTGCATCTTTATATAAAAAATACCAAAAATATTCTATCTATCATATCTCACTCTCGTAAGTGACCGTGAAGGGCTTGACAACCCCTAATCGCGTTGGTTGCGAGTAGCTATCGCTTTGTGCAGGTACGAGGGACTTGAGCGTGGGCTCCTACTGGATTGATACCTTGGTTCTCAAAAACTGAGGGAAATACTTATGCTATTTTGTTGCATCATCCCTTCCTCTTCGGGAAAACCAACACAAGCTCAAGACGTAGCAATAACCAGATGAAATTCATGCAAACACGACAGGATGAAATTCATTACATTTCAAACATTTTTCATTACATATAGAACAAAGAAATGGCTCGACGCTAAACCTATCCTACAGCCGTGTTCGTTGTCCACTTCCTTTGTATTGCGCATCCGCCACCACGTCATTTATCCATCATCTCCATAAACAGCAGCGGGGTTCAAAGCTCGTGAAGTGGAGGTGCGAACTTTAAAAAGGAAGAGTAGAACATATGGTAGACGCACCGATACATTTGGGAAACCATGCCCTGCCGCCTCCCATGACCTACTCATCCTTGGAGGAGTCCATGACCTGCCCGTCGCCGGCGCCAGTGGACGTGAGGTTGATGATGGATGTGGATGATCCGTCATTGTCCACCTGGCACGTGCAGCCACGAAAGTTGGCCAACGGCGTTAGAGTCATGGACCACCTGCACATGTGTGACCACGTCCGCATCCGGTTGCCTTGGCACTTCGTTGCGAGTGCATGCGACCTCGTATATAGAGCCCGCTGCTTCGCAACAAGTTCGTATTCGCCGCGGTCATGGCCGCTCGCCATAGATTTGGCCATACGCAAGACGGTGCTGCTTGAGGAAGAACATGTTGTACCTCTGATCCTCCTGCGCCTGCCGGTATGCCGACATAGGAGCCGGTGCAGGCTGATCCTCCTTCGCCATGGAGGCATCGTAGTGCTCCTGCGCCTGCTCCATGGTTAGGCCGACATGCACTGGCATGGGGGTCCGACGCCGTGTCATCGTCGGAGACCTCAGGCGAACACGTCATCATGCCCTGCTCGATCATCCTGGCACGGTGAGACTGCCAGGCGGTTGCAAGGGTGGCCACCTTGTGCTTCATCTCCGACGACAACTATCCCACAGAGTGTTCCCACTCACGGTCGTGGAGGACGTCGAGCAAAGAAGGAGAATGTGGAGCGGATGTGTTCTGGTGTGGATATAGCCGGGTATGGCCACCTTTAAATAGCGGATTCTAGTGAGGCAAAATCTCTGGTTGTGTCAATGCGCTGCACCGGAGTTGGTTCCTCAACTAGCAAGCCCGCTGTAGCGACCAGACCTCAAACAGTCTGATCTCTGTGCTCAGGTGTCATCCCTGGATCAGTAATGCTGACACCACACAGTACATCGAAGGATTTATAGCAGAGTGGCAATCACACACTTATTACATCGTTGTCTCAAAGAGACTTATTACAATAAATATGGCTTAAGGCCATATAGTGTCGAAAACAGCGGAAGACTTGGAAGGTAAATGGGACCATCAACTCCAACGGCATCACTGAGTATAGGGCCACGACCTAAAAGCACTTTACTCGTCGTCTGAAAAGTCTGCAACATAAGAAGTTGCAGCCCGAATACGGGTCAGCACATGGAATATGCTGGCAAAGTAACACATAGAGAGTAATGGAATGAAACAGCTATACTATATGCATATATGGCTGGTGGAAAGCTCTATGGTTACAGTTTTTGCGTAAAGCCAGTTTTTCCCTACTGCAAAGGAATAAATTTATTTAACTATCATGGTGGTTGTGAAACATTGAGAATGGTTGACAGCATTCTCAATCCCAATTAAAAGTAATTAAAACCCAACAACATTAATTAGAAGTAACATGTTGAGATTCACAATGATATTCAAGTACTAGATACTCAAGTTGTCCATAACCGGGGACACGGCTAATCATGATTAGTTTGTACACTCTGCAGAGGTTTGCGCACTTTTCCCCACATGACTCGATCGCCTCCGTTTGTTTTCTCGCACTACATGGTGTTTGAGAAACGGATGACCGAGACATAGTCTTTCAGAAGCGCTAGCACCTTACATGTGGGGTAGACCGTACCACCTACAACCCCTACATCTGCTAGTCCACCCCGTAAGAGTTCGCACAACTTAGTCAACTATGCCAGAGCCCATAGTAGCATGTGGCTGCACACGGAAGTTTCTAGCATGAATTATCTTATGATCCCTTTGAGCCTGGGTGGCGGTCCGAAAAAAAAACAGGCAAGTCCTGATAGACATCAGGTGCCTCAATCCACCCAGATGTGTGTTTAAGTTGCCACCTTAGATAAACCATTAAAATTATCAACTCACATCTGTCATGGATTTCACTCACCCAATCCACGTCTACTAGCATAGCATGGCATAATAAGCAAACGCAGAAGTAACTCCCAAAGGTTTGATAATAAACAGGTAATAGGTACTACCTCATCTACTTCCCATCCCACAATCATGCAATGTGAAAGGATTGATCTAATGCAATAAAACTGGGTTGTAGAAAAGGTATGATCAAAGTGTTACTTGCCTTGCTGATGATCCGCGAGACCTAGGGTTTCGAAGTAACAAGCGGCGCAATCCGGGTGATCTATCGCAGACAAACAACAAGCATACAATAAGTACTCATCTAATGCACAGGTAAAACTCGAACAAGAGAACGAACCAGAAAGTTCAATTTAAGAACTCCGGTTGCAAAGAACCGAACAGACGACGGAAAAACAAACGGCGGAAGAAAACAACTCGGTTCTAGCAAGTTGAAACTAGGTCAATTTTTACCGGGGCAAAAACTTGTTCAAGTTGATTAGACGGAACGGCGGTTTCGCAACGAAACTCCAGGCGCTTGAATCACCTGATTCCGATAAACGAGCGAGAAGAAAGACTAGAACGAAGATCGGATCTGAGATCACGATCGCGGAATAAATCCGACGAAAAGAAAAAGAAGAACGATTAAACGAACGGGCGTCGTTAACCGGGGAAAAATCGGTGATCACGTTCGTTGAGACGAACGGTCCGAAAGAAGAACGAAAACCGATCTAGGGTTTTCGGAGAAAAAGACCGAAACGAAAAACCGATCTAGAAACCGGAACGGTTTAGAAAAGAACCGGAAAGAAAACGAATCGGAAGAGAAGAAAAGAATCGGAACGGTTTATAAGAAAAACCGAACCGAGGAAGAAAAAGAGACGCGGCGCGGGGCAACCTTGGCGAGGGGCTCCGGCGAACGGCGGCGTAGGGCGGCGGCGGCGTGGGCAAGGTGCGGCGGCGGCGGTGGTGAGGGGCGGCGCGGCTAAGGCGGCGGCGGCGATGGTGAGGGGCGCGGGGTGGTGCAGGGCTTGGGGAGGCGCGGGGTGGTGTGGGGCTTGGGGAGGAGAGGGCTTTTGATTTGATGTTTTAGCGGGGGGGTGTGGGGGTATTTGTATAGGTGAGGGGAGAGGAGACTTGGGGTAGGGGACAAGAAATAGACTAGGAATAGGAAAACAAAACAAAGGAAAGGGGAGGGGCTAACCGACCTAAGTCCCGCTGGGACTCGGCCAGGGAGCGGCGGCGGCTGCCTGGGTGCCTGGCGCCTGGTGCCTGCGCTGCGCGCGAGGGGAGGGGCCGGCTGGCTGGGCCTTTGGCCCGGCTGGCCTGGCGGGATGCTCCTTTTTTTTAAATCGGTTCCGCGCAGAAAAACAAAAAGAAAATCTAAACGAACTCCGAAAAATCTAAAGTAAATTTTCCCCGACTCCTAAAAATGAGCCGAACAAAATGAACTTTTCTCCGGGCCTAAAATGCAATTTTGAAAACGCGCATTTTTCCCTATCCAAATAAAACGCAAATAAAACTCCGGCAAAAACCAAAATTGATCTATTTATTAAATCTTCATTTTTCCTAAATTTGGGAAAGTCATATTATTCCCTCTCTCATATATTTTGACACCGGAAAATAATTGAAGATAAAATAAATAAATCAAATGATCCTCTTTTCAAAATTTGAGAGAACTCAAATATGAAAATAACGAAATCTCCAACTCTCTCCGAGGGTCCTTGAGTTGCGTGAAATTTCTAGGATCAACCAAAATGCAAGAAAATATGATATGCATGATGATCTATGTATAACATTCCAAATTGCAAATTTGGGATGTTACAAACCTACCCCCCTTAAGATGAATCTCGCCCTCGAGATTCGGGTTGGCTAGAAAATAGGTGAGGGTGGTCCTTGAGCAAATCTTCTTCTCTCTCCCAGGTGGCTTCATCCTCTGAGTGGTGGTTCCACTGAACTTTGCAAAACTTGATAACCTTGCTGCGAGTAACTCTGCTGGCATAATCGAGAATCTTTACTGGCTTCTCCTCATACGTTAAGTCGTTATCCAACTGAATCGCTTCGAGTGGCACTGTATCTCTTAGCGGTACTTCCGCCATTTCGGCATGACATTTCTTCAGCTGAGAAACATGGAATACATCATGAACTCCTGACAGTCCCTCTGGTAATTCCAACTTATAAGCGACTTCTCCCATACGTTGCAAGATCTTATACGGTCCAACGAAACGCGGTGCTAATTTTCCCTTAACTCCAAAGCGCTTAACTCCTCGAAGTGGGGATACTCGAAGATAAACTCTGTCTCCGGTTTCGTAAACTGTCTCCTTGCGTTTAGAATCTGCGTAGCTCTTCTGCCTGGACTGGGCTACCTTGAGCCTATCGCGAATCAACTTAACTTTCCGTTCAGACTCCTTAATCAAATCTGGTCCAAAGAATTGACGGTCTCCAACTTCGTCCCATGACAACGGTGTCCTGCACCTCCTTCCGTATAAAGCTTCGAAAGGTGCCATCTTCAAACTGGTTTGGTAACTGTTGTTATAAGAAAACTCCGCATACGGCAAGTTATCGTCCCAACTAGATCCATAATCTAGTGCACAAGCTCTCAGCATATCTTCCAAAATCTGATTGACTCTCTCGGTCTGTCCATCTGTCTGCGGATGAAAAGCTGTGCTGAACTCTAGTCTGGTTCCTAAAGTTTCATGCAACTGATTCCAAAACTTTGAGGTAAATTGGGTTCCTCTATCTGATACGATACTCCTCGGAACTCCATGCAAACAAATGATCCTAGTCATGTAGATCTTTGCCAACTTAGCACTGGTGTAAGTGGTCTTAACTGGGATAAAATGTGCTACCTTCGTCAAACGATCAACTACTACCCATATCGAGTCATGGCCTGCTTTCGTCCTGGGTAGTCCTGTGATAAAATCCATGCCTATCTTATCCCACTTCCATTCGGGTATCGGCAATGGTTGTAACAATCCTGCTGGCTTCTGATGCTCTGCCTTTACTCTCTGACATACGTCACAAACTGCTACATATGCTGCAATATCCTTCTTCATTCCGGTCCACCAGAATGTTTCCTTCAAATCCAAATACATCTTGGTATTCCCTGGGTGAATCGAATACGGTGAATCATGTGCCTCTTGCAAAATCAACTTCCTGATCTCCGGGTCTTTTGGCACATAAACACGGTCCTCAAACCATAGGGTATCGTGCTCATCCTCACGAAATCCCTTTGCTTTTCCTTTGCTCATTTTCTCTTTTATAGCAGCAATCTCCTTGTCAGATTTCTGAGCTTCTCTGATCTTATCCATCAATGTTGACTGAATCTCCAATGCTGCTACATAGCCTCTCGGAACTATTTCCAAACATAGCTCACGAAGGTTTTCTGCTAACTCCTTTGGTATTTTCCCCGTCATTAGAGTATTGACATGGCTCTTACGGCTCAATGCGTCAGCTACTACATTAGCTTTTCCGGGATGGTAATGCAATCTCATGTCATAATCCTTGATGAGCTCCAACCATCTCCTTTGTCGGAGGTTCAACTCCTTCTGAGTGAAAATGTACTTCAAACTCTTGTGATCCGTATACACTTCACAATGATTTCCAATAAGGAAATGTCTCCACGTCTTCAATGCATGCACTATGGCTGCTAACTCTAAATCATGCATGGCATAATTCAACTCATGAGGCTTCAGTTGCCGTGAAGCATACGAAACAACTCTTCCTTCCTGCATAAGCACTGCTCCAAGTCCTCGACGTGAAGCGTCGCAATACACCTCATAATCCTAGGTCTGATCTGGCAAGATTAATACTGGTGAGGTGACCAAACGTTTCTTCAACTCCTGGAAACTAGCCTCACACTCCTCAGTCCATTTGAACTTAGTATCCTTCTTCAACAATTCAGTCATAGGCTTTGCAATCTTTGAAAATTCTCAATGAATCTCCGGTAGTATCCTGCGAGTCCAAGAAAACTCCGGATCTCTCCAACTGTTGTTGGTGCTTCCCATTCTGTTACGGTCTCAACCTTAGTGGGGTCAACTGCTATACCTTCTCCGGATATAACGTGTCCGAGGAATCCTACTTCCTTCAACCAAAACTCACATTTGCTGAATTTGGCGTATAACTGATGTTCCCTTAGTTTCTCCAAAACCAAACGCAAATGTTCCTTATGCTCCTCTTCATTCTTTGAATAAACCAGGATGTCATCAATGAACACTACGACGAACTTATCCAAAAACTCCATAAACACTTTGTTCATCAGGTTCATAAAATAGGCAGGTGCGTTAGTCAATCCAAATGACATAACGGTATACTCATACAGTCCATATCTCGTGGTGAATGCTGTCTTAGGTATGTCCTGCTCTCGAATCTTCAATTGATGGTACCCTGATCGCAAATCGATCTTGGAAAACACTTTAGCTCCTTGCAATCGATCAAACAGATCGTTGATCATTGGCAATGGGTACTTATTCTTGATGGTTACTTCATTCAATCCCCGATAATCTACAACCATCCTTAATGATCCATCCTTCTTTTCCACTAGAAGTACGGGTGATCCCCAAGGCGATGAACTTGGGCGAATGTAACCTTTATCCAATAACTCCTTAATCTGATTCTTAATTTCCACCAAATCCTTTGCTGGCATCCGGTACGGTCGCTTCGATATTGGGCCTGTACCTGGCAATAACTCAATCAAAAACTCAATGTCTCTATCCGGTGGCATGCCTGGCAATTCCTCTGGAAATACATCAGGAAAATCCTTTACCACTGGTACCTCTTCTTGCACAACTCCTGTTAGGCAGTTTACTTGTGTCCTGTTTGGCACATGCCGGGATACATACTTGATCCTTCTTCCTTCTGGTGTGGTAAGCAAAATTGACTTACTAGCACATTCAATGTTCCCTTCATACTTCGATAACCAATCCATGCCTAATATCACATCCAATCCTTGAGTTTCCAATACTATTAGGTCTGAGGGGAACACATAGTTACCAATCCTTAATGGTAACCGATCACACCATCGTCTAGCCGTATACTCCGCTCCTGGTGAGCTTACTAACATGGGTGACCTAAGGGCTTGGGTAGGCAGGTTATATTTATCCACAAATCCCCTTGATATGTATGAATGCGATGCTCCAGTATCAAAAAGAACGAGTGCAGTAAATGACTTAACCAAAAACTTACCTATTACTGCATCGGGCTGATCTTCAACCTCCTCCACATTAATGTGGTTCACCTGTCCCCTATTGAAAGGGTTCGGCTTCTTCCCAGAGCTTCCATTGCCATTTCCATTCTGGCCTTCGGGACATTCATTGGCATAATGTCCGGTCTTGGAACACTTGAAACAAGTGACTTGACTCAGGTCTCTCTTGGTTGGGGTCGATGGGGTGGTCCGGTTCTGGCCGTTGCTTCCTCCATTCCCATTACCATTCTTGTGGCCATTATGGTTGTGCGAGCTACCTCCTCCATGGGTGTGCTGAAACTTAAATCCCGGTTTAGGGGTAAAACGGGGCTTCTGCTGGGCTCCAGAGTTATACTTCCCCTGTCCATACTTCCTCTTACGGTTTTCAATCTGCTGTTGCTTCCCTTCAATCATGATGGCACGATCTACCAACTCCTGGTAGTTGTTGAAACTCGCTACCATCAACTGCATGCTTAGCTCATCATTCAATCCTTCCAGAAACTTCTCCTGCTTAGCTGCATCCGTAGCAACGTCATCTGGGGCATAACGTGCTAACTTGCTGAAGTCGTCAACGTACTGGCCAACTGTCCTTCCTCCTTGGCGTAAGTTGCGAAACTCACGCTTCTTTATGGCCATAGCTCCTGCTGAAACATGGGCAGTGCGGAAAGCTTGCTGAAACTGATCCCATGTGACAGTGTCTACTGGGTAGGTGGCTGTGAAATTCTCCCACCATGCTGCCGCGGGTCCGTCAAGCTGGTGAGCGGCAAACTTCACTTTCTCACCATCCGTGCATCCTGCAGTGGTCAACTCCCTTCCTATCTTACGGAGCCAATCATCTGCTACAATCGGCTCGGTGCTACTAGAAAACACCGGCGGATTCAGCCTAAGGAAACGGGCTAAGTGGTCAACAGGTGGTGGTGGTGGTGGGTTGTTGTTGTTGTTCTGCTGGTTCTGAACTAACATCTGCATCAATTGATTCTGCTGCTGGATCAACTGAGTGAGCTCAGGTGGGAATCCGTTGTCACGTCTCGGAGGCATCTGAGGGTTTAGAAAAGACGAGAATTAAGAATAGAGAGAGGTCTAAAGGGAAAACACTACCCCAATGCACATGAGCAAATGCACACAAAAATCACTTCATTCAATCAAACAAGGGCTTACAATGGTCTAACTATCGCAAAAGTGCTCGAACTATTGTGTTTACAGGGGGAATACTACTACTATCTGGTGGTCTTCTATAAATTTGAACCGGTGGAAGACTCCATGATATCCGCTCCAGCTTCGTCTTCAAAGTCGGGTTCACTTGGATCCGAATCGGTGTCGTCGATGATGATGTAGTCGTCCGGACATGCGACGTACTCGTCTTCCTCCTTGGATCCTAACTTCCTCTTGAGTTCTTCAATCTCCTGCTTAAGATCGACATTGTGTCTTGCTAGAGCTACGATCTCGTCCATGTAGTCCTTGCGCGTTGACTTAAGTTCTCCTTCTAGCTCGATGATCCTTGCCTTTGCATTCTTCAACTCTATCATGTCATTGCACATCTGGTTCTCATGGCGTCGGATGTGCTGGTTTAACTCCTGGATGAAAGATGCGATGGATCTATCCTTCTTGGTGCTGACTAACTCCCATTGTTCATCTCAGCGTCCGCAAATCTGGTAGATAGTGTCCTTGAGGTCTTCTTGATAAACTTCTCCAATGCGTCCTATGGTGATATGAGCTGCCATGCTCCTTCCCAGACTCCAGGTTGGTGCATTGAAAACACTATCTATGGGCTTCGTGATTGGCGCGAATGTTCTTCCCGGAACATGAGCTTGAATCTTCCAGCGCTCCTCTTCAGGCAGAGTGGCGTTGAAGGTTCCCGTGAAACTTGGTAATCCAATATTCAGGTACTTGGTGACTTCCTTCAAGTGATATCCAAAAGGTGTGCCTTCATCTGGTTGGGCGTACTTAATCTTCGCGTTCGTCATCCTAAAAGAGTAGAAAAGATGAGGAGTTAGAAAATGAGAAGAGAGTGATGATCTATGGCTTTAACTTAGTGGTCGTGTCCTACAGTCAGCGTGTGCTCTGATACCATCTCTGTAGCGACCAGACCTCAAACAGTCTGATCTCTGTGCTCAGGTGTCATCCCTGGATCAGTAATGCTGACACCACACAGTACATCGAAGGATTTATAGCAGAGTGGCAATCACACACTTATTACATCGTTGTCTCAAAGAGACTTATTACAATAAATATGGCTTAAGGCCATATAGTGTCGAAAACAGCGGAAGACTTGGAAGGTAAATGGGACCATCAACTCCAACGGCATCACTGAGTATAGGGCCACGACCTAAAAGCACTTTACTCGTCGTCTGAAAAGTCTGCAACATAAGAAGTTGCAGCCCGAATACGGGTCAGCACATGGAATATGCTGGCAAAGTAACACATAGAGAGTAATGGAATGAAACAGCTATACTATATGCATATATGGCTGGTGGAAAGCTCTATGGTTACAGTTTTTGCGTAAAGCCAGTTTTTCCCTACTGCAAAGGAATAAATTTATTTAACTATCATGGTGGTTGTGAAACATTGAGAATGGTTGACAGCATTCTCAATCCCAATTAAAAGTAATTAAAACCCAACAACATTAATTAGAAGTAACATGTTGAGATTCACATGATATTCAAGTACTAGATACTCAAGTTGTCCATAACCGGGGACACGGCTAATCATGATTAGTTTGTACACTCTGCAGAGGTTTGCGCACTTTTCCCCACATGACTCGATCGCCTCCGTTTGTTTTCTCGCACTACATGGTGTTTGAGAAACGGATGACCGAGACATAGTCTTTCAGAAGCGCTAGCACCTTACATGTGGGGTAGACCGTACCACCTACAACCCCTACATCTGCTAGTCCACCCCGTAAGAGTTCGCACAACTTAGTCAACTATGCCAGAGCCCATAGTAGCATGTGGCTGCACACGGAAGTTTCTAGCATGAATTATCTTATGATCCCTTTGAGCCTGGGTGGCGGTCCGAAAAAAAACAGGCAAGTCCTGATAGACATCAGGTGCCTCAATCCACCCAGATGTGTGTTTAAGTTGCCACCTTAGATAAACCATTAAAATTATCAACTCACATCTGTCATGGATTTCACTCACCCAATCCACGTCTACTAGCATAGCATGGCATAATAAGCAAACGCAGAAGTAACTCCCAAAGGTTTGATAATAAACAGGTAATAGGTACTACCTCATCTACTTCCCATCCCACAATTTAATTAGATCCTAATCATGCAATGTGAAAGGATTGATCTAATGCAATAAAACTGGGTTGTAGAAAAGGTATGATCAAAGTGTTACTTGCCTTGCTGATGATCCGCGAGACCTAGGGTTTCGAAGTAACAAGCGGCGCAATCCGGGTGATCTATCGCAGACAAACAACAAGCATACAATAAGTACTCATCTAATGCACAGGTAAAACTCGAACAAGAGAACGAACCAGAAAGTTCAATTTAAGAACTCCGGTTGCAAAGAACCGAACAGACGACGGAAAAACAAACGGCGAAAGAAAACAACTCGGTTCTAGCAAGTTGAAACTAGGTCAATTTTTACCGGGGCAAAAACTTGTTCAAGTTGATTAGACGGAACGGCGGTTTTGCAACGAAACTCCTGGCGCTTGAATCACCTGATTCCGATAAACGAGCGAGAAGAAAGACTAGAACGAAGATCAGATCTGAGATCACGATCGCGGAATAAATCTGACGAAAAGAAGAACGATTAAATGAACGGGCGCCCTTAAGCGGGGAAAAATCGGTGATCACGTTCGTTGAGATGAACGGTCCGAAAGAAGAACGAAAACCGATCTAGGGTTTTCGGAGAAAAAGACCGAAACGAAAAACCGATCTAGAAACCGGAACGGTTTAGAAAAGAACCGGAAAGAAAACGAATCGGAAGAGAAGAAAAGAATCGGAACGGTTTATAAGAAAAACCGAACCGAGGAAGAAAAAGAGACGCGACGCGGGGCAACCTTGGCGAGGGGCTCCGGCGAACAGCGGCGTAGGGCGTCGGCGGCGTCGGCAAGGTGCGGAGGCGGCGGTGGTGAGGGGCGGCGCGGCTAAGGCGGCGGCGGCGGTGGTGAGGGGCGCGGGGTGGTGCGGGGCTTGGGGAGGCGCGGGGTGGTGTGGGGCTTGGGGAGGAGAGGGCTTTTGATTTGATGTTTTAGAGGGGGGGTGTGGGGTATTTATATAGGTGAGGGGAGAGGAGACTTGGGGTAGGGGACAAGAAATAGACTAGGAATAGGAAAACAAAACAAAGGAAAGGGGAGGGGCTAACCGACCTAAGTCCCGCTGGGACTCGGCCAGGGAGCGGCGGCGGCTGCCGGGGCGCCTGGCGCCTGGTGCCTGCGCTGCGCGCGAGGGGAGGGGCCGGCTGGCTGGGCCTTTGGCCCGGCTGGCCTGGCGGGAGGCTCCTTTTTTTTTAAATCGGTTCCGCGCAGAAAAACAAAAAGAAAATCTAAACGAACTCCGAAAAATCTAAAGTAAAATTTCCCCGACTCCTAAAAATGAGCCGAACAAAATGAACTTTTCTCCGGGCCTAAAATGCAATTTTGAAAACGCGCATTTTTCCCTATCCAAATAAAACGCAAATAAAACTCCGGCAAAAACCAAAATTGATCTATTTATTAAATCTTCATTTTTCCTAAATTTGGGAAAGTCATATTATTCCCTCTCTCATATATTTTGACACCGGAAAATAATTGAAGATAAAATAAATAAATCAAATGATCCTCTTTTCAAAATTTGAAAGAACTCAAATATGAAAATAACGAAATCTCCAACTCTCTCCGAGGGTCCTTGAGTTGCGTGAAATTTCTAGGATCAACCAAAATGCAAGAAAATATGATATGCATGATGATCTATGTATAACATTCCAAATTGCAAATTTGGGATGTTACACCCGCTTAATGGCAGCATATGGACAGACAGGCATCGAATGAGCATGGTAGATATCCATCCCGTCCTGTAAAGTAAAGGTCGCCCCGGCATTGAACAAGCACGGACACTAGGGACGCGGTGCAGACGGCTCTCTAGGCCGGCGTGACGTTTCAATGCAGCCGCTAGTGAGAGGTCGTGTCCGCTCTGGATCCACTTCATTGCGGAGCGGCCGCTCAACAGCGAGATGGATGTGGGCAGCTGACACCGGGCAAGAATGCACATGGACGAGGGAAGAGGGTTTTGGGTGGGCCAGGATAGTCAGAAGAGGGCGTGCCAGCGATCCGGACGTCCACAAAGCCCCCAGTTTGTCTTTGGTTTGTGGGGGAAAATACATCCGTACAGCTGGACGAACCGATACAAAACCGTGTTGGATGACAGAACACGTCCAGACCATGTGGTCCAAGCGTATGCGGATGGTTCGAGGGTTAGCATGGGAGATGACCTCAAGAAAGCATAATCCATGCGTGACGTTGGCTCAAACAACCGTCACAACACCAAGAGTCACCGGTATGGGCACCATTGCCCGCTGCTCGCAGCAGCGTCTCCAGCCCCAACACCACCGCTGCTACTCGTGGCACCAAGCGGTCCCAACATATAATATGTCACTCCACCACCGTAGCAGTGAGCACACATTCATTTGAGCATCTCGGGGCGGTCCTCATAGCACCAGCAGCCACCTCTTCTAGTAGCACGCTGGCAGGGTGGTAGCGCGCAGTGAGCGGGTGATCACCCTTGTATGACGCAAAAAAGACCATCACAATTGGGGATCTTAATTCAGAAACCATAATATTTAAACTTTTTATGGAAATGATAAATACCTAACGCCAAATACCTGCACATGGCAAAACAAAAAAATTATGGCATTTTCAGTTGATGCGATGATGACAGTTTTTGTCTACAAACACGACAATTATCCTGGCAAAAAATAAACTAAGATGGATTTTCCATGCTCGCCAGCAAAACATGCTATCCCGAACAAATATAAATTGCCACAAAAATGCTCGTTTTGCCATGCACACGTATTTGATGTCAGGTACTTATCAATGTCCTTTTTAAAAACCATGTATGATCGAAAGTATGTATAGAGGGGGTGATTACAATACTTGACCAAATAAAAAATCTTTCATTTTCCCAATTTTAGTTGTGGGCATATTTTAGCAATTATGACAAGTCAAGCAATCAACCTACACATGCAATTCTAAGAGTATAGCAGCGAAAAATAAAACATTACATATGAAGGTAAAGGGGAAGGGTTTGGAGAAGGAAAATGCAATGGAGACACGAAGATTTTTGGCATGGTTCTGATAGGTGGTGCTATCGAACATCCATGTTGATGGAGACTTCAACCCACGAAGGGTAACGGTTGCGCGGGTCCACGGAGGGCTCCACCCGCGAAGGGTCCACGAAGAAGCAACCTTGTCTACCCCACGATGGCCATCGTCCACGAAGGACTTGCCTCACTCGGGTAGATCTTCATGAAGTAGGCGATCTCCTTGCCCTTACAAACTTCTTGGTTCAACTCCACATCATATCGGAGGCTCCCAAGCGACACCTAACCAACCTAGGAGACACCACTCTCCAAAAGGTAATAGATGGTGTGTTGATGATGAACTCCTTACTCTTGTGCTTCAAATGATAGTCTCCCCAACACTCAACTCTCTCACACGGATTTGGCTATGGTGGAAGAAGGATTTGAGTGTAAAGCAACTAGGGGAAGGCTAGAAATCAAGATTCAAATGGTTGGAGTGGGATCTCTTGATCTCAACACATGAGTAGGTGGTTCTCTCTCAGAAAATGAATGGTGGAAGTGTAGGCACATTCTGATGGCTCTCTTACTTGGTAAGTGGAGGGTGGAGCGGTATATATAGCCTCCACACAAAATTCAACCGTTACACACTTTTGACCCATCTTGGTGGCACCGATTGGTAAACTCAGTGGCACCGATTGGTAAACTCGGTGGCACCGATCAGTACAAAAATATGAACGTTAGGAATCTTGGTGGGATCGATTTGAACAACTCGGTGGGACCAATGTGCTAGGGCTTAGGGTAAACTTCATCTTGGTGGCACTGATTGCATCATCTCGGTGGGACCGAAGTGAATGCAATGAGCAACAGAGAATTAATCAAGCCAACTCGAGGGACCGATTGCAACAACTCGGTGAGACTGAAGTGAAAGCAATAAGCTAGAGAGCACTGGCAAGGCCATCTCGGTCAGACCGAGATCCGTATTGGTGTGACTGAACTATTAGGGTTTCTAAGTGTCGCTATGTCAAGATGAACTCGGTGGCTCAGGATAGGAAATATCGGTGGGGCCGAGTTGGAGTTTAGGTTTTGGACATATTTGGATAGAGAAAGCGGTTGAGGGTTTTGGAGCAATATCACTAAGAATTTAAGCAAGTAGACCATCATTATGCGACACCTCATCCCCTTTTAACAGTACTGGCTTTCCTATGGACTCAATGTGATCTTGGATCACTTAAACAAAAATGTAGAGTCTTGAGCTTTTGCTAGTCCTTGTCCTTAGCATTTTGAGGGGTCGACATCTCTATGTCATGCCATGCCATACATTGAACATCCTGAAATATTTATCTTGAAAGGATATTAGTTCGATGAGATATATGTTGTTATGAATTATCAAAACCACCCCGGGATTAGTTGCACTTTCAAACCACCATCATTGTGTTCATAATTTTAAGAAAACAATGATAGCTCACATAAGCAGTTGCCGACACATGAACAACCGCAGCCCCCATGTCGCTTGTTTCAGGCGGCACATCAACCACCAGTGCCATAGGCCTCCTCCCTGCCCCTTCTTCCCTCGCCGCCACCAATCAGCGTCGCCAGGCAAAGCCCCAGATGGTGGTTGGTGGTGGCGGGCCTCTCCCCTGTGCCCCAAGATCTATATCGCCGCCAGCGACCATCTCCCTTATATCTCCTCCGGCTGGCGGTCATGCCTCAGAGGGATGGAGATGTCCCGCTCCATGGAGTGGATATTATGGACGGCAATGGCGAACACATGAAGGATGTCAAAGTTGGAGAACATCATCAATACATGACCTAAATGGATTATCCATATATTGGATGGGTGCGATGCAGATGAGCCCCTACCAGTCATCATGATACTATGAAGGAATTGGTATGTTTGCAATGAGATCTACCACGAGAAGCCGACACCCCCGCCCCCCCCCCATGGAAGCATCATGTAAATTTCTGTCCAGCCACATCAATAGCCTACTTAAGTAACACCTCGCTACTGATTCTGACAAAGGAATAGCTTTCATATCATATAGCTAGACGAGGTTGATACATCTCCAACGTATCTACAATTTATGAAGTATTCATGCTATTATTTTATCTTTCTTGGGTGTCTTACAATCATTTTATAGCAACTTTATATCATTTTTTGGGACTAACCTATTGACCCAGTGCCAATTCCTGTTTTTTGCTTGTTTTTTACATCGCAGAAAATCAATATCAAAAGGAGTCCAAACACCGTGAAACTTTACGGAGATTTTTTTGGACCAGAAGGAACCTAATGGGCTAGAGCTGCACCTGGGGGTTCCCTGAGGGGGGCACAACCCACCAGGGCGCGCCAGGGCCCCACGGTGTGCCCAGGTGGATTGTGCCCACCTCGGTGGCCTCCTGCACCCCCTTCTTTGCACTATAAATTCCCAAAGATTCCGAAACCCTTGGGGGTTAACCTAGATTAGATGTTCCACCACCGAAAACCAATCTAGACCCATTCCGGCACCCTGCGGGAGGGGGAAATCATCTCCGGTGGCCATCTTCATCATCCCGGCGACCACCACGATGAGGAGAGAGTAGTCCACCCTCGGGGCTGAGGGTTTGTACCAGTAGCTATGTGTTTTATCTCTTTCTCTCTCTCGTGATCTATATCATGGGCTTTGTTAGCATAGATGGATCATATGATGTTTCTCCCCTCTATACTCTTGTTGTGATGAATTGAATCTTTACCCTTTGAAGTTTTGTCTTGTTGGATTGAATGTTCAGATTTGAGAATACATGATATATGTCTTGCGGTATGAATACTTGAGGTGACAATTGGGGTATCTTATTGATTCACTTAATATATGTTATGGCATTCAACTCGCGGATTCCCATGGTGATATTGGGGTAATCTATGCATAGGGGTTGACGCACATTTTTATTATCTTTTCTCCGACAGAAACTTCGGGGTCTCCTTGTAGTTCTTTGTGTGGATTGAGTATTAGGGATATGAATATGTTTTGGTGTTATTCTAGTACCAACTCTAGGATAGATCGAACATAAAAAACAACTTTGCGTTATTTCAGTAAGAATTCTTGAATAGATCGAACGGAAAGAATAGCTTTGAGGTAGTCCTATCTTCTGTTCTCCACTAATAGGAACTCGGGAGTGATTCTTCGTTACACTTTGAGGGATAATCATATGATCCAACTATGTTAGCATTGTTGAGATATTGCACTAGTGAAAGTACGGACCATAGGTCTTGTTTTTAAGCATTGAAACACCGTTTTGTGCCTGTTTACTATTTGCTACCTTGCTGCTTTTATTTATTCAGATTATAAAAATATATTTCTACCATCAATATTACACTTTTATCACCATCTCTTCACCGAACTAGTGCACCTATACAATTTGCCATTGCATTGGGTGTTTTGGGGACACAAGATATTTCTTGTATTTGGTTGCAGGGTCGTTTGAGAGAGACCATCTTCATCCTACACCTCTCACGGATTGATAAACCTTAGGTCATCCACTTGGGAGCGCCGGTCTCACTCATTCTTTATGAGCGGAAGCCATGCACCTATCACCTATAACCGGAGAAGTACTATACGGCACGGCACCTTTGGCGAGGACTCAACTCAACAGAGAATGATTTGACAAACATTGATCCATGCTTGGCCTTAGCCTGAGCTCAACTCTGAAAAAGAAAAGAGGAGAATCTCTCTAGCTTGTGGAATCACTTCCCTGGATGCGGGAAAATTGCTACTGTCCTACAAAACTCTGCGCTTGGAGGCCCAACACGTGTCTATAAGAATAAAGTTGCTTAGTAGACATCAAGCTCTTTTCTGATGCCATTGCTGGGGAGGTGAGTGTGTGAAGGTATATCTTTAGATCTTGCAATTGAATCTTTTAGTTTCTTGTTTTATCACTAGTTTGGTTCGTAAAGGAAAACTACAAAAAAATGGAATTGAGGTGGCATCACATTATTCATCTTTATAATGTCTTTCGTGAAAATGATGGAAAGGAAAATTGTGCTTAGTTGATAGAAGAATAATTCAATGAAATGTTTGGCATAAATGATGAGCATGATTGCAATGTTGTTGGTATGAACTCTTTGAATATCCATGATACTAACGATATGCAAAGCCATAAGCTTGGGGATGCTATGTTTGATGAAGATGATATTTTTAGTCCCCCAAGATTTGATGTGCAAATTTGTTATAATGATAGCATGCCTCCTATTTATGATGATTATATTGATGAAAGTGGATTTGGAGAGGTCATGACTTTATTTAGTGACGAATCCACTTTTTGGAAGAGGTTTCAATTGATTGTTACAACAAAGTTGCTATCTATGATGATTATGGTGATGACATATATGTTATAGATAATAATTATAGGCATGAAACTTGTCATAATGATTCTTATTTTCAATCCCATGATAGTTATTTTGTTGAGTTTGCTCCCACTACTATACATGAGAATAATTTTGCTTATGTGGAGAGTAATAAAATTTCTATGCTTATGCATCATGAAAAGAATGCTTTATGTGATGGTTATATTGTTGAATTAATTCATGATGCCTCTGAAAATTATTATGAGAAAGGAACCTATGCCCTTACATATCTCAATAATATCAAGTTTCTTCTCTATGTATTGATTGTTTTGAAGTTACACTTGTTTTGCCTTCCTATGCTAGTTGATTCTTGTTCCCATAAGTTGTTTTCTCACTAATTCGTATGAATAGGAAGTGGGTTAGACCTAAATGTGCTAGTCTTATGCTTCATGATGCTCTCTTCATGTTTCAATTCTTATCTTTTATGCGAGCATTATCGAAATCATCATGCCTAGCTTAAAGGACATAAAAGAAAAGCGCTTGTTGGGAGACAACCCAACACTTTTACCTACTGTTTTTGTGTCTTCACATGATTATGCTACTGTAGTAACCATGTTTTATTGCTTTTGTTTGAATAAAGTTCCAAGTAAAGCCTTTAGGATCTTGTTGGGTGATAGTTGCTTTGATCTTGCTGAAAAACAGAAACTTTTGCGATCAGGAAAAGAATTCTCATTTTTAACAGAAGCGTGATAAAATGCTGATTCTTTTTGAAGAAGATTAATAGACAAATTTACAAGGTTTGCCTAATTTTTCAGAATTTTTGGAGTAGCATAAGTATTGTTTGAGTACAGATTACTACAAACTGTTTTGTTTTTGACAGATTCTGTTTTCAATGCATAGTTTGCTTGTTTTCTAGTTTCTATGGATTATATTGCTCAATATAAATTGTAGAAATGATATTCTACAGTAAGCATTGTGTGAGAAAACTTATGAATCTTGTCTTTGACAGTACCAAAAGTGGAATGGTTTGCTCTTTATCATACTAACCTATCTCACAAAGTTCCGTTAAGTTTTGTGTGATTGAAGTTTTCAAGTTTTGGGTGAGATCTCGATATGAGGAGAATAAGGAGTGACAAGAACCTAAGATTGGGGATTCCCAAGGCACCCCTAAGGAAATATTCAAGGATGATCCAAGCAACTAAGCTTGGGGATGCCCCGGAAGGCATCTCCTCTTCCGTCTCCAACATTATCGGTAACCTCACTTGGAGCTATGTTTTCATTCGTGACATGATATGTGTTTTGCTTGGAGCATCAATTTATTTTGTTAGGATTTTCTTGCTGTTATTTATAATAATGTTTTTCATCTTTTATTTCAATAAAAGTGGCAATGATAGCCTTTGCAATGCTTATTTTGCAAGTATACATGTTGCTGTTTGAAAACGGAAAGTTTACCGCTGTTGCAAAAATTCCCTAGAAAAGTCAGAATGTGATAAAATGTTGAATTTTTTTTGCATATGTTTGCTTTTTTAATGGTTCTATTTGAGGATAGGATTATTAAATATGCAGAGGCATTTAGTATGCAATGTTGATTAATAATTTTAGTGATTTGCTACAATAGAGAATGATAAGGTTTTTGCATTGATTTATACTAACTTATCTCACGAGTCCTTGTTGAGTTATGTGTGGATGAAGCTTTTGAGATTTAGGAAAACTATGATATGATAAGAATTATGGAGACACAAAAGCTCAAGCTTGAGGATGCCCAAGGCACCCCAAGATAATATTTCAAGAAGTCTCAAGCATCTATGCTTGGGGATGCCCCAATAGGCATCCCACCTTTCTTCTCCAACAATTATCGGTTAGTATCGGTTGAGCCTAAGTTTTTTATTATTCACATGATGTGTGCTATCCTTGGATTTTCATTTTATTTTGTTTTTGCTTGTTGTTTTAATAAATTTCTTAGATCTGAAAGTTTTTAAATAAAATAGAGTCCTCCATTAATTGCCAGGGAGGCTAAGTAAGCGACATTCACATCCCGTCAATGAAGCTCTTTTCTATGTCATTTACTCTTGCGCTTCACTTATATCCTACGAGTAAATTGTTCAATAAATTGAATATCATGAACTTGAAATCATATCATGCCTAGTGGTAGCTTCACATTGGGTTTAGAAACTAAAATCTTTTGAGGCTTGACAATCACAATATTGATCATACAAGCAATTCATGAATAATTAGTATAAGGAAGAGAACTTTCACATATAAATACACTATCATGGAAATCTTTTGTGATTGTGAGCCCCCATCAAAATATTATATGCCAAAATTATTGACGTTGGACAAGGAAGACAACGTAATGGTTTATGTTTGTTCATATTCACACAGAAGTTCTATTGTCATAGATCCTTCAATGTGTGGTGCTTGCCCCCCATCTTTGCTAGCCAAAAATTCCACACCAAGTAGAGATACTACCTGTGCATCCCAAAACCCTTAAACCCAAATATTATTTTCAATATTCCACCATACCTACCTAAGGATTGAGAAAGATCTTTCAAGTAAGTTGTCATCGGTGCAATAAGGCAATAAAATTGCTTCTAAAAGTGTAAGATTATTTAGTGTAAGAGAAAATTGAGTGTTGCACGAACTTGTGATGGCAAAGTAATAAAAGCGACGGACTGCATAATAAAGGTTTCTATCATAAGGGGCAATATAACGTGACATTCTTTTGCACTAAGGGGTTGAGCATACAAACAAATAAGCGCATGGCAACCTCTGCTTCCCTCTGCGAAGGGCCTATCTTTTACTTTTATGTATTTACTTTTATGCTAGAGTCAAAGTATTCCTCTCTATTCCTTTTTATTTTATCTTTTGCTAAGCATCATGTGGTGAGGAAAGATCTAGGCACATATGTCCAGTTGAATATGGGTAGCATGAGTTATTATTGTTGACATCACCCATGAGGTGAATATGTTGAGAGGCAAAATTATAAGCCCCTATCTTTCTATGTGTCCGGTTGAAACATTTTGCTCATGTGTACAAGGTGAGTGTTAGCAACCATAGAAGACTATATGATGGTTGAGTATGTGGAGCTCTTACTTAAACTCTGTTGAATAAGTTTTTTTGACAGAAAGACTGTAAGGGAACCCCCTACAGTATAATTGGTGGAACAAACCCAAATTGCAAGTACCATGCCTTGAACCTGCGTGGGTGGGACGGCATCGGCCCCTTCCCACCACTAGGCTATGCCTTAGTCTGCTCCATTGAATAAGTTGAATTGCAATTGCTTGGTGACTAAGAACATAGGTTGTTGGGTTTCAAGAGAATTCATTGTTTGAACCTTAACATGTGAATTGGTTGCCACTATAACATGAGAAGTTTCATAAGAAAGAATTGTTGTTATGATGCTAGGAAAAATGATTGAAATTATCATTGATCAAACTTTTGCACTTTGCTAGCATTCACACTTCATAAAATATTTCTTTTATCATTTACCTACTCGAGGACGAGTATCACTTAAGCTTGGGGATGCTGATACGTCTCCAACGTATCTATAATTTATGAAGTATTCATGCTATTATTTTATCATTCGTGGGTGTTTTACAATCATTTATAACAACTTTATATCATTTTTTGGGACTAACCTATTGATCCAGTGCCCAGTGCCAGTTGCTGTTTTTTGCTTGTTTTTTACATTGCAGAAAACAAATATCAAACGGAGTCCAAACACCGCGAAACACCCGGGGGGTGCCCCGAGGTGTGCCGAACCCATCAGGGTGCGCCAGGCCCCCCTGGCGTGCCTTGGTGGGTTGTGCCCACCTCGATGGCCTCCCGCACCCCGTTCTTTGCACTATAAATTCTCAAATATTCCGAAACCCTTGGGGTTAACCTAGATTAGAAGTTCCGCCATCGCAGGGCTCCGTAGCCACCGAAAACCAATCTAGACCTGTTCCGGCACCCTGCCGGAGGGGGAAATCATCTTCGGTGGCCATCTTCATCATCCCGTCAACCACCACAATGAGGAGGGAGTAGTCCACCCTCGGGGGTGAGGGTTTGTACCAATAGCTTTGTGTTTTATCTCTCTCTCTCTCTCGTGATCTATATCATGGACTTTGTTAGCATAGATGGATCATATGTTGTTTCTCCCCTTTATACTTTTGTTGTGATGAATTGAAACTTTACCCTTTGAAGTTTTGTCTTGTCGGATTGAATGTTCAGATTTGAGAACACATGATATATGTCTTGTGGTATGAATACTTGAGGTGACAATTGGGGTATCTTATTGATTCACCTGATATATGTTATGGCATTCAACTTGCGGATTCCTGCGGTGATATTGGGGTAATCTATGCATAGTGGTTGATGCACGTTTTTATTATCTTTTCTCCGACGGAAACTTTGGGGCCTCCTTGTAGTTCTTTGTGTGGACTGAGTATTATGAATATGAATATGCTTTGATGTTATTCTAGTATGAACTCTAGGATAGATCGAACGAAAAAAATAGCTTTGCGTTATTTTAGTACGAACTCTTGAATAGATCAAATGGAAAGGATAGCTTTTAGGTAGTCCTATCTTTTGTTCTCCGCTAATAGGAACTCGGGAGTGATTCTTCGTTACACTTTGAGGGATAGTCATATGATCCAACTATGTTAGCATTGTTGAGAGATTGCACTAGTGAAAGTACGGACCCTAGGCCTTGTTTTTAAGCATTGAAACACCGTTTTTGTGCCCGTTTACTATTTGCCACCTTGCTGTTTTTATTTATTCAGATTATAAGCATATATTTCTACCATCAATATTACACTTTTATCACCATCTCTTCGCCGAACTAGTGCACCTATACAATTTTCGATTGTATTGGGTGTGTTGGGGACGCAAGAGATTTCTTATATTTGGTTGCAGGGTCGTTTGAGAGAGACCATCTTCATCCTACACCTCTCACGAATTGATAAACCATAGGTCATCCACTTGAGGGAAAATTGCTACTGTCCTACAAAACTCCGCGCTTGGAGGCCCAACACGTGTCTACAAGAATAAAGTTGCATAGTAGACATCAGAGGTCTCATGGAATGCCACATGCACTAAGGGCATCCTGCACAAGGCCACCGGAAAGTTGGAGCGAGCCAAAGCTTGGATGGGTGAAGTTTAATATTGATGGATCCTGGTGGGAGGATGATGGCCCAAGCAGTGCCGGAATGATATTACGCGGCCACAATGGGGGTGAGAGTGAAGTATGATCTAAACTCAGGTTGTAGAGCTGGTCGAAAACAAACCCTCGCCTCTGAATCCCTGAAGTTAGTACCATGTACTCTTCGATCCCGGTCGTTCTGAACCTTTATGTCCTTTTAGGGGTGGATTTGGTGATGTGGTAGAGAGAGGCCAGGTTTTGCTAACTAGACTTAGCTACTTTGCATAGGAATCTACTAGGAGCAACAAAGAACGCACCACACGTATGCGTCGCGCATGTCCCCGAGCCTGTCGCGTCATTCATGGTGAGCTTCCCGGTCTTTCTGCTCTAGTGGTAGTCCCTGACATCTATGTGCTTGGTGCTTATACCCAAGCTCATCGCGTGTATCCTACTTGCTCGCCTGCGGCGCGTCTAGGCACATCTTGGTCCACGTGCTCGCGCTCCCGTCTGGTGATCTATCCCATGGCGCGGCCCCGTTGCCTGTATCACTTCACGTACTGTGTTTTTTTCGCGACCACGCAAAGCTTGCATATCATTTCATTGATAGAAGAAGTTAACAGTGAATACAAGCGGTGGTACAACATATGACACGAACGCATAGGCGTATACATGGTGCACGGAGCAGGACACATGGGATGCTCAACCTAGATAGAGACACAACACAACTAAACTCATTGCCCTGGAGGCAACCCAAACCAAACCAACATGGCGACCAACATATCTAAATCCACTGCCGAGGACACCATGAACAAGCAAGGCAACGCCTTCATGAATGAGAACGACACCGAGACGCCGTTGCCGCCCGATCCGATTAACCAGATCTAGGGTTTCCCTTGATGCTTGAAGAGGGCCATAGACGATGGCCATGGTAGCGCCTCCAAGAAGGGGACGACACCCGCATGCGTCGCCGCTGCCAGCATCGAAAGGTCGAGCAAGGATTTCTCCTTGGCTAGAGTCTGAGAAATCCCAAGCTGTCGGAGCAAAATTCAGAGAAGGGAAAGGCAAGTCGTCAGTTCAGACTACCACCGCAGGAAGAGGAGCTATGACTACTGCCAAAGGAGGCATCAAACTTTGCGGATGTGTGAGCTACATATCAGGCGGAATGGGGGATGGGGTATGAAGGTGGGCGAGGTTGGATGGTTGGGTGGAAGGAGAGGTGGCATAGTAGAGGCGAAGTTTTCCGAAGACCCGTACAAGCAAGGATCTAGAGAGGATCCCAGATCCAGGATGCCGACGTGCCAAAGGAGCTGGAAGAAGACGCGGCTCTAACGACGCACCGAAGCCGGAGTCATGCCGGGATGGATGCCGACCAACAAAGGACAACTACATGGAGTGGTTGTGGAGGTACCAAGATGATGCCAAGCCGAAGAAGCTAGACGGGACGCACCTCACGCGGGAGGGCCAGATCTAGAACCACGCCGGATGACCATGGACATGGACAGGGGAGGAGAATGCAAGTCCAAGAACGGCAAGGCCAAAGCCGCACCTGTAGGGTGGGGTACACTCGAGAGGAATGCACGCTAGCCACACTCCCGGATAGGCGCGCTGTTGGGGCATCCATCACCGGGAAACCAAGCCATCGGGTCTGGTAGCTCAGGGAGGGGGGAGGGGCGGATGCCGCAATGCTGATGGAGGGGAGGGGGATGATACATCTCCAACGTATCTTTTTATTGTTCCATGCTATTATATTATCTATTTTGGATGTTTTATATGCATTAATATGCTATTTTATATTATTTTTGGGACTAACTTATTAACCCAGAGCCCAATGCCAGTTTCGTTTTTTTCCTTGTTTTTGAGTTTCATAGAGAAGGAATATCAAACGGAGTCCAAACGGAATAAAACTTTGCGATGATTTTTCTTGGACCAGAAGACACCCAAAGGACTTGGAGTCCAAGCCAGAAGAGCCACGAGGCGGTGTCAAGGGTGGAGGGCGCACTCTAGGGGGGGGCACGCCCCCCTACCTTGTGCCCCCCTCGGGGATCCCCTGGCCTACCTCTTCGTCCTATAAATTCACATATATTCCAGAACCCTCGGAGAGATCCACAAAAACACTTCTCCACTGTCGCAACCTTCTGTACCCGTGAGATCCCATATTGGGGCCTTTTCCGGTGATCTTCCGGAGGGGGATTCGATCACAGAGGGCTTCTACATAAACCCTATTGCCCTCCCGATGAAGTGTGAGTAGCTTACCTCAGACCTACCGGTTCATATCTAGTATCTAGATGGCTTCTTCTCTCTCTTTTGTTCTCAATATGATGTTCTCCTCGATGTTCTTGGAGATCTACTCGATGTAATCTTCTTTTGCGGTGTGTTTGTCGAGATCCGATGAATTGTGGATTTATGATCAAATTATCTATGAATATTAGTTGAATCTTCTCTGAATTCTTATATGCATGATTTGATATCTTTGTGTTTCTCTTCGAATTATCGGTTTGGTCCGGCCAGCTAGATTGGTATTTCTTGCAATGGGAGAGGTGCTCAGTTTTGCGTTCAATCTTGCGTGATTTCACCTAGTGACAAAGTAGAGGTAGCGAGACACGTATTGTATTGTTGCCATCAAGGATAAAAAGATGGGGTTTTCATCATATTGCTTGAGTTTATCCCTCTACATCATGTCATCTTACTGAAGGCGTTACTCCGTTCTTTATGAACTTAATACTCTAGGTGCATGCTGGATAGCGGTCGATGTGTGGAGTAATATAGTAGATGTAGGCAGGAGTCGGTCTACTTGACATAGACGTGATGCCTATATGCATAATCATTGCCTTGGATATTGTCATAACTTTGCGCTTTTCTATCAATTGCTCGACAGTAATTTGTTCACCCATCGTATTATTTACGTTCATGAGAGAAGCCTCTAGTGAAACCTATGGCCCCCGGGTTATTTTCTATCATAATTGTTTCTGATCTACTATTTCGCAATCTTTTATTTTCAGATATATAAACCAAAAAACCAAAAAATATTTAGTTATCTTTTATTTAGTTTTATCTATCTCTATTAGATCTCACCTTTGCAATTGACCGTGAAGGGATTGACAACCCCTTTATCGCATTGGGTGCAAGTGTTTGATTGTTTGTGCAGGTGCATAGATTGGGGAATTGCTTGTACCTCCTAATGGATTGATACCTTGGTTCTCTAACTGAGGGAAATACTTATCTCTACTTTGCTGCATCACCCTTTCCTCTTCAAGGGAAAAACCAACGCAAGCTCAAGAAGTAGCAGGGAGAATTTCTGGCGCCGTTGCCGGGGAGGTCTACATCAAGCCTACCAAGTACCCATCATAAACTCTTATCTCTTGCATTACATTATTTGCCATTTGCCTCTCGTTTTCCTCTCCCCCACTTCTGAAATGATTTTCAGAAAAACACAAAAAAAATTTCCTTTTTATTCGCCCTTCTTCCATTCATATTTTCACTTGCTTTTTGGTTGCTCGTGTGTTAGATCGCTCGTCTTGACTTCATGGCTAGTCCTTCCATCATTGTTAGCACCCCCGAGAACGAGGTCCTTAATTTCAAGCAAAGGGAGGGAGAAAATTTAAAGGATGCTTGGTATAGAATTTGCAATGCTCAGAATAGAATCTACTCGAAAGCAATCTACTACCGTTATCCTTCGCAATTTTTATGTGGGCATTACTCCTTGGAATAGATACGTTTTAGATACCATTACCGGAGGAAATTTCTTGGAGAGCCATACTTTTGATGCTTATAATTCAATGATAGATTTGTTAGGCCCACCACCTCTTATGGTTGATGAAACATTTTTAACCTTGGAACATGTGATGCAAAGGCTTGATATTATTGAGAATAAAATTGCTACTGTAGAGCTGATTGAAAACTTGGATAAAAAGATTCATAATCATGTTACTCAATATGGATCTAAGGTAGGAGTTACTTTAAAGAATCTTAGGGAAAAGGAACCCATAGTTAATGAAAAGATAGATCAAGATTCTACTAGAATTGGCAAACTAGAAGATATTATTACCAACTTGGGTTCCGCCTTTTCCTCTGTTAAAACTACTAAAAAATCCACCTACTAAGGCTACAAAGTTTATTTACGTTCCTAAGAATAAGGGTGAATCTTCTAGTAAAGGAAACGAAGATCTCAAAATGATAAGTGTTCACCCTAACATTTTCGATATTATTAAGGAACAAATTGCCACGAGCGAATTTCTTGATTTCTTGACTAGGAGTTTGAACATGGATAAAACCAAACAATCTCCTAAGGATTATAAGTGTGTAATCCAAGAGTTGCATACCAAAGATGACAAATACCTAGATCTATGGCATTATGCCTAGCTAGGGGCGTTAAACAACAATGCTTGTTGGGAGGCAACCCAATTTTATTTTTGTTCTTGTTTTTTTTGTTTTGTGTTTCAATAAATTTTTCACCTTGCCTCTGGTTACATGTATTTTATGTTTTTAATTAGTGTTTGTGCCTAGTAAGACCTTTGGGATGGCTTACAGTGATAGTTGATTTGATCTTGCTGAAAAACAAAAACTTTTGCACCTAGTAAAATAATTTTCGTTTTTAACAGAAGCGCGATAAAATACTGATTCTTTTTGCAAAAGATTTATATACAAATTTCCTATTTTTTCCTTATTTTTTCAGAATTTTTGGAGTTACAAAAGTATTCGAGATTTATAAATTCCTACAAACTGTTCTGTTTTTGACAGCCTCTGTTTTCTGTGTGTTGTTTGCTTATTTTGATGAATCTATGGGTAGTATCTGGGGGTATGTGATGCGGCTTGAAGCTATGTCGGTATTTCTCCAAAGAGGAAGGGATGATGCAGCACATCAACGGTAGGTATTTCCCTCGGTGATGAGACCAAGGTTATCGAACTAGTAGGAGAAGCAAGCAACAATACATAAACGACACCTGCGCACAAATAACAAATACTCGCAACCTGATGTGTAAAAGGGTTGTCAATCCCTTCCAGGTAGCGGTGCCACAAATTGGCAAACGGACGTGAATAAATTGTAGTAGATTGATAGATTGAATGCCAAATAAAATAAATAAGAATAAATTGCAGCAAGGTATTTTTGTATTTTTGGTTTAATAGATCTGAAAATAAAAGGCATATAAAATAGATCGCAAAGGAAAATAATATGAGAAAGAGACCAGGGGGCCGTAGGTTTCACTAGTGGCTTCTCTCGAGAAAAATAGAAAACGGTGGGTAAATAAATTACTGTTGGGCAATTGATAGAACTTCAAATAATCATGATGATATCCACGCAATGATCATTACATAGGCATCACGTCCAAGATTAGTAGACCGACTCCTGCCTGCATCTACTACTATTACTCCACACATCGACCGCTATCCAGCATGCATCTAGTGTATTAAGTTCAGGGAGAAATAGAGTAATTCAATAAGAACGATGGCATGATGTAGACAAGATCTATTTATGTAGAAATAGACCCCATTGTTTTATCCTTAGTAGCAACGATACATACGTGTTGGTTCCCCCTTTTTCACTGGGATCAAGCACCGTAAGATCGAACCCACTACAAAGCATCTCTTCCCATTGCAAGATAAATAGATCAAGTTAGCCAAACAAAACCCAAATATGGGAGAAGAAATACAAGGCTATAGGCAATCATGCATATAAGAGATCAAAGAAACTCAAATAACTTTCATGGATAAAAAGAGATAGATCTGATCATAAACTCAAAGTTCATCCGATCCCAACAAACACACCGCAAAAATAGTTACATCATATGGATCTCCAAGAGACCATTGTATTGAGAATCAACGAGAGAGAGAGGAAACCATCTAGCAACTAACTAAGGACCCGAAGGTCTACAAAGAACTACTCACGCATCATCAGAGAGGCACCAATGGAAGTGGTGAACCCCTCCGTGATGGTGTGTAGATTGGATCTGATGTTCTAGACTCTGCGGCGGCTGGAATTGATTTTCGTTGATTCCCCTAGGGTTTCTGGAATATTGTGGTATTTATAGAGCAAAGAGGCGGTCCGGGGGGCACCCGAGGTGGGCACAACCCACCAGGACATGCCTGGCCCCCAGGCGCGCCCTGGTGGTTGGGCTCCCCTCGGAGCACCCCCAGGTGATTTTTTGGCCCATTGGGTGTCTTCTGGTCAAAAAAATTCACAAAAAGTTTCGCTGTGTTTGGACTCCGTCTGATATTGATTACCTGCAATGTAAAAAACATGCAAAAAACTGCAACTCGCACTTGACACTATGTCAATAGGTTAGTACCAAAAAAATGATATAAAATTATTATAAAACTTCCAATAATGATAATATAACAGCATGGAACAATCAATAATTATAGATACATTGGAGACGTATCACCATCCCCAAGCTTAATTCCTGCTCGTCCTCGAGTAGGTAAATCATAAAAACATAATTTTTGATGTGGAATGTTGTCTAACATGTCATCTCATATTCTTTTGTTTATAGCATGGACATTTGAACTTTAATATTGTTCAAGGCAATAGTCTAGTTTTGACATTACAACTTAAGTACTCAAGCATACCAACAAGCAACCATGTCTTTCAAAATATCAACGCTAAAATAAGTTATCCCTAGCCCATCATGCTCAATCATTGATCCATGCATGAAACACACTCGCATATTAACTACACCCAATGCTCAAGTATGATCATAGTGCTCCCTAGTTGGTGCTTTTATAAGAGAATATGGAGACTCAAATTCAATATAAAAATTGTCTAAAGTAAAAGAAAGGCCCTTCGCGGAGGGAAGTAGGGATTTGTAGAGGTGCTAGAGCTCAAAGCGAAAATTGAGAGATAAAAACATTTTGAGAGGCATACTTTGCCCACCAACGAAAATGACTTAGAGTTCCAACACTTTCCATGCTAGATATATCATAGGCAGTTCCCAAACAGAAATTAAAGTTTATTCCTTTTTCCACCATACTTTCACTTTTCATGGCTAACCGTATCCATGGGTGCCTTCCATACCAACACTTTCCAAGGAATTTATTATTTGACAAGATAAAGTAAATTCATTTTTCATTTCGGGACTGGGCATCCCTAATACCTTTGCCTTACTCTCGTGCAATGACAAGTGAATAAACACTCATCGTGAGAATAGCACATCTAGCATGGAAAATATTATCCACCCCTAACCGCCTCGCGAGTGGTACGAGCAAACGAAAGAGAAATTTATTTTGAATATTAGAGATGGCACATGCAAATTTTCTTAGAACGGCAAAAGAATACCGCATATAGGTAGGTATAGTGGACTCATGTGGAAAAACTGGTTTAAAGGATTTTGGATACAGAAGTAGTGATCATATTTAGTGTAAAATGAAGGCTAGAAAAAGATTGAGAAGCGGCCAACCAAGAAACGAATAATCTCATAAGCGAGCATTAAGCATAATTAACATCGAATAATGCACCACAAGTAGGATGTAATTTCATTGCAAAACTATTGACTTTTGTGGTTGCACAGGGAATTACAAACCTTACACCAATATTCTTACTGAAGCACAATTACTCATCAACATGACTCACATATCACATCATCATATCTCAAAACTATTATTAATATTCAAAGTTTATCTTGTCCAATGATCTTCATGAAAGTTTTTATTATATCCTTCTTGGATATCTATCACTTTGGGACTAATTTTAATGTGTTGCTTTTGACAAGCTCAAACAAATATAAGTGAAGATCATGAGCATAATATTTCTTTTTATCAAATTAATTTAAGTGAAGCAAGAGAGAATTTCTTGAAAATTTTGCTAACTCTCAAATAAATCTAAGTGAAGCAAGAGAGCATTTCTTCAAAAATACTAAAGCACACCATGCTCAAGAAGATATAAGTGAAGCACTAGAGCAAGTCCATAGCTCATAAAAATTTAAGTGAAGCATAGAGAGCAATTCTAACAAGTCATGACATAATTTTGGCTCTCTCAAATAGGTGTATCCAACAAGGAATCAAGACTAAAAACACAAAGCAAAACAAGGAAAGACTCATATCATACAAGACGCTCCAAGCAAAACACATAGTATGTGAGGAATAAAAATATAGCTTCGAGTAAAATAACGATGGTCGTTAGAAGAAAGAGGGGATGCCACTCGGGGCATCCCCAAGCTTAGTTGCTTGCTTCTCTTTGGATAATAGCTTGGGATGCCGGGGCCTCCCCAAGATTAGGATCTTCTTACTCCTTATTCCTTCATCCATCATAAGATAACCCAAAACTTTAAAACTTCAATCACACAAAACTCAACAAAACCTTCATGAGATCTGTTAGTATAAGAAAACAAATCACTACTATAAGTGATGTAGCAAACCAACTCATATTTTATTCTTGCATTATATCTACTGTATTCCAACTTTTATATGGCAAAAACTCATCAAATAAAACCATAGAATCATCAAAACAAGCATACAACGCAAAGAAAACAAAATGTGTGAAAAACATAACAGTCTGTAGCGATCTGGATATTTCGAATACTTCTGTAACTCCAAAAACTCTGAAACATTAGGACGACCTAGGCAATTTGTATATTAATCTTCTGAAAAAAAGAATTAGTATTTTATCAGTCTCTGGTTGGAAATGATAGTTGTTTTTGTGAGCGCATAAGTTTCTGTTTTTCAGCAAGATCAAACAACTATCACCCAAGAAGATCCTAAAGGCTTTACTTGGCACAAACACTAATTAAAACACAAAAAACACAATCATAACATTAGCATAATTGTGCTAACACTCAAAAACTAAAAGAAAAAAATCAAAAATAAATTTTATTCATTGGGTTGCCTCCCAATCAAGCGCTATCATTTTACGCCCCTAACTAGGCATAAAGCAAAGATCTAAGTTTTGTCATCTTTGTTTCGAGATCCATAAGATGCCCTCATGATTGATTCATGTGGTGGCCTAATTCTTGTTCTAGGGAAGTGTTCCATACCCTTCCTTAGTGGAAATTGAAACTTAATATTGCCTTCTTTCATATCAATCATGGCACCGATAGTGCGTAAAAATGGTCTACCAAGAATAATTGGACAATACATATTGCAATCAATATCAAGTACAATAAAATCTATTGGCACATAATTCCTATTTGCAATAATAAGAACATCATTTATTCTTCCCATAGGCTTTTTAATAGTAGAATTTGCCAAGTGCAAATTTAAAGAACATTCTTCAATATCGGTAAGACCAAGCACATCACATAAAGATTTTGGAATTGTAGAAACACTAGAACCCAAGTCACACAAAGCAAAACACTCATAATATTTAACCTTGACTTTGATAGTAGGTTCCCATTCATCATGCAATTTTCTAGGAATTGAAACTTCTAATTCCAACTTTTCTTCTGAAGCTTTCATCATAGCATCAACAATATGTTTAGTAAAAGCTTTATTTTGTTCATAAGCATGGGGTGAATTTACCATGGATTGCAACAAAGAACTACAATCAATCAAAGAGAAACTATCATAATTAAAGTCTTTGTAATCCAAAAGAGTGGGCACATCACTAGTTAAAGTTTTGACCTCTTCAAACCTACTTTTATCATTTTTCTCAACAAGATTTTCACCCTCCGAATTATCGGGCCGCCTTCTAGCTAAAGTTGACTCTTCTCCAGTCCTTTTTCATCAATCTTAACTTTACTAGACAAGGAAACAATAGAAGAAACACCAATCATTTGAAGATCTTCATTTTTATCTTCTAGCAAGATTGGTTTAGCAGCCATTTGATTTACTATGGTAGCTTGTGCATCGAATATTTTTCCTAGCAAACTTTCAGCAAAATACTTAGATTGGAGATTACAAACTTCTCTACTAATATCATCAAGTTGTTTTGTTATAGCATCTAGCACAACGGAGTGCTCTTTGAGTTCTTCGATAAAATACTTATTATGCTCAAATTGCGTAGTCATATATTCCTTAGTACTTTTCTCAATTTCAAGAAAAATATTAGGGTAAGGAACATCACAATATTTTCAGAAACATCAATTGTTGAAAATCCTCAAGTGAAGAATATGGCTGATGGTAAAAGACCCCAGAAGGGAGGAAAGAGGCCGGAGACAAATACAACTTTTGAAATCCCTAAATACATCTATGATGAGTATTGCACTCCCGATGAAGCCAAGCATGGCAAGGAGAACAGAAATCAGTGCAAAGTGTGCATTGAGATGATTGAGAGGAGATGTGCAAGAGAATGGAGGGAGTATCGATATGTTACTCAAAAGTACATGAAGAAATTCGCTGTACACCCTCCATGCACAAGACCTCCATTGGCTCCAGGACGAAAAGCTGATCCCTCAAGCATCAAGCGTGGTGAGGAATTTCCCAAGGAATTGGACACGCGCCATGCCAAATTGCCAAAGATGGCAAATGAAGCAATGAAGAAATTCAATGAAGATTCTACTGCTGCTGCTAAGGCCTCTACGAGCAAGCCCAAGAAGGCCATGCTGAAGAAATCTACTGTGAAGCCAAGTTCCTCAATGGCTATGCCCTCACGGCCAAGTTCTTCAAAGTCCTCACGACCGATTCCTCAGGCAACTTCTTCTAGGGCATCTCCAATTCCCTCAGTTGCCACAAAATCTTCAACAACTACTGCAAAGTCCTCAACACCTGTGCATCTTTCCATGTGCCAACAGACTATAGGAGTTTCTATTGCTTCAGGAGCCTCTGCAAGTTCCTTAGCTCCACCACAGCCCTCAGCTGGTCCTACTCTGCTGAAGAAAAAGGCCACAGCTGAGCGTGGCTCGAGGCCAAGTCCTCATAAGAAGCAAGTCGCCTTTCATGTTCCGTCGAGTGACAGTGAAGCTGATGATGAAGAACTTGTCGACATCATCAAAGACATGCAAGAAAGGGCCGCTAGAGCCAAAGGCAGTGATGTGCCTCTCATGCTGGATCCAAAGAAGATCCTTGATTTTGTTGATATATGGCACAGGAATCCCAATACCCCTCTGTCTGACTTTAACCTCACTCCTGGCCAAAGTCACATGTTGACGACCTTCATAACTAAAGAAAAATGGAAGTTTGAGAAGGGGAGGCAAGTCAAGAAAGCTCAATACAAAAAGGAGCGCTTTCTGAAGAAAAATGTTCTAAACTTATCTCCTGATGAACTTGTTGCTCTTCAAATGGAAATCAAAGGACTTAGTGATGAATTTGACAGATATTATGCTGATTGGCTAGGTGCCAAAGTCAGATTTGTCAAGCTGACCAAGACCCTCAAGCCAAACGTTGCAGCTCCATCGCAACGTGAAATTCCTCAAGGTAAGACATCTGCTCAGCCTACTGAAGAGAATGTGTAACATCCCAAAATTCTAAATTTTGGAATGTTATATTAAATAAATAATTGTGATTGTTGTGTGGTTGATTGAGCGAAATTGAGTGGAAATAGAAACTTTTTTGAAAGTTGAATGAGAGGGAATAAAAGGACTTTCCCAAAACTTTTCATTTTGAGACTTTATGCCACTCAAGGATTTTCATGAGAGAAGATAATAGGACTTCTTTAAAATATATGAAATAGAGTGGGAAGTGATGAGGAGCACTTTTGAATTTCATTTGGTCCACTTTTGGAAAGTTTTTCGTTTTGAGTTTCAAAAACATTTCCATTCATTCAAATAAAATAAAGAGAGAAGGAAATAAGACTCCTTCAAATATCAGAAAGAAAATATGGAAATGGATTATGAAACCAATAGAAGTTATTTTAACAATATTTGAAATCATTTGCTTCTCATGATTTATTGCATTTTGGAGTTTTCTGGGATATTCAAATATTATTTTCCACTCAAGAGAAATAAAGGAGAGAGGATAGAATGACTTCCTCAAACAAAAAGGAGCTGGAGAATTCATTATAATATTATTTGGTTTTTTGGAGTTTATTTGGTATTTATTTTCTTGGCAAAAAGTGCATTTACTGCATTAGATAAAAAAATCCAAAATTATATGTGCTGGGATTAATGTTCATTATTCTATATATTATCAATAGTGATTTTAGGAATTACTATGGAATTTTTATGAATTCGTTGGAGTTATTTTTGATCTCACCACGTTTTCTGTAACAAAAAAAAACAAAACAAAAAACAAACATGCACGCACACCGCACTACCTGGACCGATGCCACTTCGGCCCAGGGGCGCACCGACCGGCCCAGCCACAGGCCAGCTAGGCCAAGGCCCAGCTGTAGCGCTAGGGCAGCCAGCGGCAAGCGCCCTAGGGCCGCACGCACGAGCCGCCAACTCCTCCCTTCGCTCGCTACCTGCTGCTGCCGCTGACGCATGGGGCCCGCCCATCATCCCTAACCTCCCGCAGACCCTGCTGGATGAGCACACGCACGCCCGAACCTGCCGGCTGAAGCTCTAGGGATAGAGCTTATCCCTCGCTCCCCGAGCTCCTGACCACGCCTATAAAACCCCCAAGACCCCGTCTCTCCGTTCTGCCAATTCGCTTGTCCTCTCGCACATCACAGGCGCCGCCTTCGTCAGTTGGATCTCGCCGGCCAGAGCTCCGTTCGCCGGAGGAGCTCGACGACCGTAAGCCACCCCGAGGCCTCAAACTCCGTCAAACTACTCCCCATGTTCTTCCGCACCTAGTTGACATCTCATTTTGCCCCTAGGTTCGCCAGAGACGCTGTCCCCACGACCTGCGTCCTCGCCGGAGCACGGAGACGCCGCACTTCGCTCTGCCTGTCTGGGTCACCCCGATGCACGCCATCGCCACCACCGGACTGCCCACGTCATGCCCGTCTCGTTCTTCTCCTCCCCCGCCGCCGAGGAGCATCGCCGCCATCGCCCTTCCGCCGCCTGACCCTAGCGCCGCCGCCCCTATTAGCCGTCCTCGCTCACTGTAAGCCGCCCACTTCTTCCCGTTCATTTAGTTTTTTTGTATTAGCTCGGTTTTGTTTTAGTTCGGTTAACCACAGTTTTAAATAAACCGTGCGGTTTAGTTAAAAAAAACCCGGTCTCTGGTTTTCATTTTTTTGCCGCGGTAGCTATTTTGCTTAGGTAGCGGCCGTTCACCGAATAGCTTCCGCAGCGGATGCTGCTCGGCTAGTAGGAAGCCGCCACGTGGCCAGGGACCTGGTCACGAATAAAATTTTCACAGTCAAGTCCCTGTAAATTTCAGTTTAGCCCCCAAACTTCAAATGGTTGTATCTTTTTAACTGTAACTCCAAATTCGACGAAACCATCGGCAAAATGTTCGTCTCGAATAGCTTTATCCAGAAAACCAACTTTGGAAACTTTTGGCCAAATTACAATTTGAACATTATTCAGATTTGAATTCAAACTTCAATTGACCATATCTCCTAAACCGTAGCTCCGATTGATGTGATTCTTTTTGCACCGTGTCACCGTTGCCAAACCCTATCACTTGGACCTATCTCACGATATTTTTTTCACACATTAGGATCTGTCCATAGTAGTTTTACTCGTATGCCTAGTAGGCACTGTGGTCCATGTCACAATTTTTGGCACCCATGCCCTATGTTGTTTTGCACTTAGTATTTACTTTCGATAGTTAAGTCTGTTGTGTGTTCCTTTGGATTTTTTGAGTCTTTTCATGTTGCATGTTATTTGGTTCTCTGAAATGATTGCTTATGTGAATGCAATGTTTGACTTTATAGATTTTCATCGGAGAGTGACGAATAGTTCTATTGAGTAAATTTCTGAGAGTGATATAATCTTCATCAACTGTTACCAGGCAAGTTCACATTTGACCATTCTTCCAATCACCTATGTTTTATATTATGCACTTAGTCCTTTTGTGGTAGGATTGCATGGTAGGATTTATTGTTGCCAGATGGCTATGCCGTTACCTAGTAGTTCATTTGAGGTAGATCTGATCTATATAACCTTGTCACCATCGTGTAAGTTTATTTCCGCCTTGCAAATGTAGACGTGGAATTGGGAAGTGTTCATGGTTAGACATGAGTGACAAAGTAGTAATTAGGACCAAGACTTGTAAATGAACTACCTGGGCGGAGGTTTGGTTTGAATGGTGGCGAAGTACAGTGGGAGCATGCATGGGAAATCCATGGTGGTGCACCACTAGTGGTCTTTCCGCCCAGGCTCAAAGAGATCAATCGTATTCTCATGTCTAGAAGCTTACGTGTGCAGCCACAAGCCAATATGGGCTCTGGCTTAGTTGAGTAGTTAGTGTGACCCCTTCCGGGATGGGCTAGCAGATGTAGAATGATGTAGGTGTACCGGCCTATCCGTGGGTTAAGGGGGAACATTTTCGAAAGACTATGTCTCGGTCATCCTGTTCTCAAACGCCAGGCAGTGCGAGAACTTCAAGGGAGGCGATCGAGTCTTGTGGGGAAAAGTGCTCAAACCTCTGCAGAGTGTTAAAACCTAATCGATTAGCCGTGTCCCCGGTTACGGACAACTTGAGCATCTAGTAGTGGAAATGCTGGGAGATCTCATCACTCTTAATTTAAACAGTTGGGTTTAAATGAAACTTTGGGAATGGATTGAGTTGGGGTTACCAATCCTATGCTATACAGTAGTGGTAGAATGATATCTTTTATTCTAGGGAAAAACTAGCTTTATGCAAAAACTAAACTTAGAGCTTTCCACCAGCCAAATTGCATGTACAAATAGGTTCATTATTCTTATGATGTGACTTGCCAGTACATTCAATGTACTGACCTACAGGGCTGCAACGTCTTATGTTGCAGGAATTTCTACGACGAGTAAGAGTTACGTTGTAGGGTTACGGTCTACACTCAACTTGCCGTTGGTGTTGATGGGACTCCACACCCGTTCGATTGTTTCCGCTGAGACTTATGAGGTATGTGTCAGTTTTATGTTATTTATACATGTGATTGCACTTTGATATATACATTGATGTACTGTGTGTGCCAGCATACCGATCCAGGGATGGCACAGATACACAGAGGCTTGGCAGTTTGAGGCCGGGTCGCTACAGATATGGTATCAGAGCACATGTTGACTGTAGGACGTGACCCTAGAAACTGGAAAGCCCTTAGGATTTCTCTTAAACTTTATTTTGAAAAAGGTCCTTTACCTCTCTTCTTTTCTGAGCTTTATCAAATCTTTCCTTTTACCTCAAATAGTTAGACAATACCCCGTTCACTTTGGACCAAACGGAGAAAGAACTAAAGCCACTCCGAGAATGACAAGATATCAGACTTCACCATACATTAGAAGAGTTGAAGCTACAATAGTCGAAGCCTCCGAAGAATTGAAGAATTTGAAGACACTGAAGAATTCCTAGATTTATATGAACTTTAGAGGACCAAACCCCTGTTGTATACTTACGTTAGATGCGATGTTTGTGAGCTGTCATTGTTTGATGTTTTTCCTAACAGCCACAAATAAAACTTATTTTCAAAACTATATTGTGTGTATTGTGTGTATCTCTCTATCCCTCTTATCTCATCCTGAAACCCTTGGACCCAATAGATGATGAATGAAGATGGACTTGCATTCTCTGAACCGATCACTCAGTTGGAGGCAGAGCTATGGATTCAAAACATGGAGAATCACTTCAGGAGCATTTTAGTTGCAAGGAAGTATGAGGTTCAATACGCTCTTCAGTACTTTACAAAAAGTGCTGCAACCTGGTGGAAAATGCATCAGGCCATACAAGGATGTAACGGAGCAAAAACTTGGGAGGAATTCAAGATGACTCTACTGAGGTCTCGTCTTATTCAGAAGCCCTATGGCAATAAAATGAAGAAACCTTGTGCATGCAAGATTTGTGGTGAGATAGGACATACCCATGAAGAACACAAGGATGGATGCCCTCATTGTGAAGGAAATCACCAAGGTGAAGAATGTCCAACTAGGCAGGTTACTTGTTTCTTGTGTGAAGGAACTACGCACTACCCTGCCCAGTGTCATATTTATTCCGAGTACAAGAAATTACCAAGCAGCAGAAGGAAGCAGTGAAAGAAGCCCTCGGGGAAAGTTTAAAAGAACCTGTGATGAAGGAAGATGCTAACGACCCTGATGGAGAAAGCCTAAACAGATTTTACTCCAATGCTTGCTATTCATGTGGAGAAGGACATTTTTCACAGTATTGCACGAAGGAAAGCCAAGAGTATCTGAGAAACTTCTCGACGGAAGAAGTGGAGTTTGATCGACAAGAGATAGAGGAATTGATCGGAATGAAGAAGTCGAGGAAGAGAAAGAGCATGTATCCCCAGAGTAACCCAATTTCTACAGAAAAGGACATGAGTCAAATCACTTGTTACAGCTGCAAGGATTTAGGTCATTACGCTAGCAAATGCCCAACAAGGAAGCCAAGAACCCAAGGAGCCAAGATAACCACCAGGAAGCCCCTGGATTTGTCTGAAGTCATTTGTTTATGCCGCAAAGGAGTAGGACATTTTGCGAGAGAATGTTCAGACTCGAGGAGAGCTTGAGCAGAGTAGTTGAGATCTTGATATGGGAATGAAGCATGTAATAAATATGGGATGCACTTTTATTTTCGTTGGGGATGTTGAGTTGAGTTGTGAAATGGGAATTGTAATGGTTCGTGAAGCAATAAAAGTTGATGTGGTTGGAATCTCATATGAGGTGTCATGAGTTGTTTGTTGATTGTGAGTACCTCTCTCGCTATCTCACCCAGACTAAAACCTCGAACCCATGGACAAGATGACCCCAACTTTTCCTAGAAAAACAACCACATTTCACCCAAGGAAATACATATAGTCTGCTGAGTACCCCTTCTATCTTATGCCTGCAGATGACAACCCTTTACGAGTCTTTTCTGAAGGGCCCGGAAATGATCATGACCCTGACCAGTGATTAGGATTACCAGAAGATCCTGAAGGACATGATGAAGCATATTCAACTTGAAGGAGATGCAGTTTACAAGGGTTATCCTTTTATGGAGAAGGGAGTTGAACTCTGGTATGTGGAGGTACACCTCCACCGTGTGAAGGGAGTTTGCCCAAAGACTATGGGGCAATACTTTTTCATTTCTCGAGTACCACGAGCAACATTCTTCGACTCTGTTCGTGAAGCTGCTATGGAAGCCATACGTCAGATTAGAGAAATACTAGAAGCAAGACTCCGTCACACTCAGGAATACCTGAGGGAGGTGCATGCAGAGAGGATGGAGATGAAGCTAATGGCCACCACGATGAAGCAAAACATCGATGATTTGAAGGATCGCATTGCACAATTCTAGTGGGACTGAAGTATCTTCAAGAAGGACAAATGAATAAAGATGGAAGTAATGCTTGACCATACCAAACTATGTGGGTGGCAGCTTTTGTAATAGAGTACTTTTGCAATTTGAGTTTTGAGTAGTGGTTAAGGATGTAATAAAAGATTTGATATGAAGAGAATATGAATTATGGATGAACCAGTGCATTTTTTTGCGATACTTGTCTGTGTGAATGCTTGACCAATGGAAAAGGAGATGTATTCCATAGAGTGGAGTTTGGACAAATGAGTTGGAGTTTGGTTTTAGTTATGATGGTTACCACTAGAGTATGAAGTAATGAAGTACTATTGGATTTAAATGAGATGTAATGTTGGAATATGGAACAATAGTAACTCCAAGGATGAGTTAAAGATATACAAGTGTTGAAGTGGGCCATAACCCACAGGACCCAGGATTTGATAAGGAAACAAGCACAATCTTGTTGAAGAAAAGAATTCTGAAGGAAGCTGTGATTTCATCAGCATACGTTTCATAGGAGGTTACGTAAACCCGAGAGTTGTGAAGAAACGATAGAGGTTTTTTTTGGCTTGCAGAACCAATGGATTACCCAAACCCAGTTCATGGGGAAGAGAAGTTCTGCAATGGTTGTGAGGATGCCCAAGTGTTAGAATATGTGATTCACTATCTGCGTATGTGGTAATGATTCAAGTATGGGATGGATTGACCCCCATACCGGAGACTTCTATCATGAACTATCATATGTTGATGGAAAATCAGAGAGCTTGAAAACCCCAGAAGAGTGTCGACACAACAAATCAAAAGCCTTAGAATGGTAGGATGATGGAAACCCCGTACAGTCACCTTTTGCCAATTGTAGGTTATGCGGTGAGGTTCAACCCAGACCAATTTCCTGCAGGAGAAACCAAAAATTGTTGACGACCATGAGATTTTCAATAGTTGTTTAGCATTGGCGACAGACCTATCACCTAAGAAGACTCAATCTCGGGAGGATCTTATTTGTATGAAAGGACTCAAGTTTTTGAGGAACAAAATGGTTATGCCCTTACCGGAAGAACACCAACGAAGGAGCGATCCCGGAGAATATGAGAAGACCGACACCGTCAACGCAAAGGATGTAGTACATGAGTTTTGTTGGAACCGTAACCACGCTTCTAAGGGTGGTAGCACCCCATACCTTGTGTTGATGAATGGATTTTCAAGGAGACCCCCCCCCCCAAATCTAACCTTCTTTCTAGCCTCTCCGAATCTCGAGGACGAGATTCATTTTAAGGGTGGTAGTTTGTAACATCCCAAAATTCTAAATTTTGGAATGTTATATTAAATAAATAATTGTGATTGTTGTGTGGTTGATTGTGTGAAATTGAGTGGAAATAGAAACTTTTTTGAAAGTTGAATGAGAGGGAATAAAAGGACTTTCCCAAAACTTTTCATTTTGAGACTTTATGCCACTCAAGGATTTTCATGAGATAAGATAATAGGACTTCTTTAAAATATATGAAATAGAGTGGGAAGTGATGAGGAGCACTTTTGAATTTCATTTGGTTCACTTTTGGAAAGTTTTTTGGTTTGAGTTTCAAAAACATTTCCATTCATTCAAATAAAATAAAGAGAGAAGGAAATAGGACTCCTTCAAATATCAGAAAGAAAATATGGAAATGGATTATGAATCCAATAGAAGTTATTTTAACAATATTTGAAATCATTTGCATCTCATGATTTATTGCATTTTGGAGTTTTCTGGGATATTCAAATATTATTTTCCTCTCAAGAGAAATAAAGGAGAGAGGATAGAATGACTTCCTCAAACAAAAAGGAGCTGGAGAATTCATTATAATATTATTTGGATTTTTGGAGTTTATTTGGTATTTATTTTCTTGGCAAAAAGTGCATTTACTGCATTAGATAAAAAAATTCAAAATTATATGTGCTGGGATTAATGTTCATTATTCTATATATTATCAATAGTGATTTTAGGAATTACTATGGAATTTTTATGAATTCGTTGGAGTTATTTTTGACCTCACCACGTTTTCTGTAACAAAAAAAACAAAACAAAAAACAAACACGCACGCACACCGCACTACCTGGACCGAGGCCACTTCGGCCCAGAGGCGCACCGACCGGCCCAGCCACAGGCCAGCTAGGCCAAGGCCCAGCTGTAGCGCTAGGGCAGCCAGCGGCAAGCGCCCTAGGGCCGCATGCATGAGCCGCCAGATCCTCCCTTCGCTCGCTACCTCCTGCTGCCGCTGACGCATGGGGCCCGCCCATCGTCCCTAACCTCCCACAGACCCCGCTGGATGAGCACACGCATGCCCGAACCTGCCGGCCGAAGCTCTAGGGATAGAGCTTATCCCTCGCTCCCCGAGCTCCTGACCGCGCCTATAAAACCCCCAAGACCCCGTCTCTCCGTTCTGCCAATTCGATCGTCCTCTCGCACATCACAGGCGCCGCCTTCGTCAGTTGGATCTCGCCGGCCAGAGCTCCGTTCGCTGGAGGAGCTCGACGACCGTAAGCCACCCCGAGGCCTCAAACTCCGTCAAACTACTCCCCATGTTCTTCCGCACCTAGTTGACATCTCATTTTGCCCCTAGGTTCGCCAGAGACGCTGTCCCCACGACCTGCGTCCTCGCCGGAGCACGGAGACGCCGCACTTCGCTCCGCCTGTCCGGGGCACCCCGATGCGCGCCGTCGCCACCACCGGACTGCCCACGTCGTGCCCGTCCCGTTCGTCTCCACCCCCGCCGCCGAGGAGCATCGCCGCCACCGCCCGTCCGCCGCCTGATGCTAGCGCTGCCGCCCCTATTCGCCGTCCTCGCTCGCTATAAGCCGCCCGCTTCTTCCTGTTCGTTTAGTTTTTTTTTGTATTAGCTCGGTTTTGTTTTAGTTCGGTTAACCACGGTTTTAAATAAACCGTGCGGTTTAGTTAAAAAAACCCGGTCTCCGGTTTTCATTTTTTTTGCCGCGGTAGCTATTTTGCTTAGGTAGCGGCCGTTCGCCGAATAGCTTCCACAGCGGATGCTGCTCGGCTAGTTGGAAGCCGCCACGTGGCCAGGGACCTGGTCGCGAATAAAATTTTCTCAGTCAAGTCCCTGTAAATTTCAGTTTAGCCCCTAAACTTCAAATGGTTGTATCTTTTTAACTATAACTCCAAATTCGACGAAACCAGCGGCAAAATGTTCGTCTCGAATAGCTTTATCCAGAAAACCAACTTTGGAAACTTTTGGCCAAATTCAAATTTGAACTTTATTCAGATTTGAATTCAAACTTCAAATGACCATATCTCCTAAACCGTAGCTCCGATTGATGTGATTCTTTTTGCACCGTGTCACCGTTGCCAAACCCTATCACTTGGACCTATCTCATGATATTTTTTTTCACACATTAGGATCTGTCCATAGTAGTTTTACTCGTATGCCTAGTAGGCACTGTGGTCCACGTCACAATTTTTGGCACCCATGCCATATGTTGTTTTGCACTTAGTATTTACTTTCGATAGTTAAGTCTATTGTGTGTTCCTTTGGATTTTTCGAGTCTTTTCATGTTGCATGTTATTTGGTTCTCTGAAATGATTGCTTATGTGAATGCAATGTTTGACTTTATAGATTTTCATCGGAGAGTGACGAATAGTTCTATTGAGTAAATTTCTGAGAGTGATATAATCTTCATCAACTGTTACCAGGCAAGTTGATATTTGACCATTCTTCCAATCACCTATGTTTTATATTATGCACTTAGTCCTTTTGTGGTAGGATTGCATGGTAGGATTTATTGTTGCCAGATGGCTATGCCGTTACCTAGTAGTTCATTTGAGGTAGGTCTGATCTATACAACCTTGTCACCACCGTGTAAGTTTATTTCCGCCTCGCAAATGTAGACGTGCAATTGGGAAGTGTTCATGGTGAGACATGAGTGACAAAGTAGTAATTAGGACCAAGACTTGTAAATGAACTACCTGGGCGGAGGTTTTGTTTGAATGGTGGCGAAGTACAGTGGGAGCATGCATGGGAAATCCATGGTGGTGCACCACTAATGGTCCGTCCGCCCAGGCTCAAAGAGATCAATCGTATTCTCATGTCTAGAAGCTTATGTGTGCAGCCACAAGCCAATATGGGCTCTCGCTTAGTTGAGTAGTTTGTGTGACCCCTTTCGGGATGGGCTAGCAGATGTAGAATGATGTAGGTGTACCGGCCTATCCGTGGGTTAAGGGGGAACATTTTCGAAAGACTATGTCTCGGTCATCCTGTTCTCAAACGCCAGGCAGTGCGAGAACTTCAAGGGAGGCGATCGAGTCTTGTGGGGAAAAGTGCGCAAACCTCTTCATAGTGTTAAAACCTAATCGATTAGCCGTGTCCCCGGTTACGGACAAATTGAGCATCTAGTAGTGGAAATGCTGGGAGATCTCATCACTCTTAATTTAAACAGTTGGGTTTAAATGAAACTTTGGTGGATTGAGTTGGGTTTACCAACTCATCCTATGCTATACAGTAGTGGTAGAATGATATCTTTTATTCTTGGGAAAAACTAGCTTTATGCAAAAACTAAACTTAGAGCTTTCCACGAGCCAAATTGCATGTACAAATAGGTTCATTATTCTTATGATGTGACTTGCCAGTACATTCAATGTACTGACCTACAGGGCTGCAACGTCTTATGTTGCAGGAATTTTCTACGACGAGTAAGAGTTACCTTGTAGGGTTACAGTCTACACTCAACTTGCCGTTGGCGTTGATGGGACTCCACACCCGTTCGAATTGTTTCCGCTGAGACTTATGAGGTATATGTCAGTTTTACGTTATTTATACATGTGATTGCACTTTGATATATACATTGATGTACTGTGTGTGCCAGCATACCGATCAAGGGATGGCACAGATACACAGAGGCTTGGCCGTTTGAGGTCGGGTCGCTACAGAATGCTAGCACAACTGATGAAAATCAGACTGTTGAAGAAACTGAGAGTACCAGGGCTGCTGAAGAAAGTCTAGATCCTGAAGAAATTGCCAGGGCAACCTCCAATGTTGCGCCTGAAGATCAACCCAGGCCAGCTAAAGCATATGTAGCTACACCTGAAGAAACTGAACAAGCCAGGGCAACTGAATCAGTTGTGCCTGAAGAAAATTAACCCACTTCATCTACTCCTCCTGCAAAGTCATCTCAGATGAAGAATATCAACCTTCCTTCTGCATCAGAAGTGAAGAAGACTAAAGCTGTGAAGAAGGCAGCTGTGAAGAAAAGGAAAGCATCAGCAACTGCAGAGTCTTTAGCTCCCAAGAAAGTGAAGACTTTGACAAGTTCCTTCATTGATCCCATTAATGTTATTCCTATTTCAATTGTGCCATCAAAAGATATTGTTCCTTTCAATGAAGAATATGTCATTCTAGATGACATTGATGAAGAGAATCCCTCTGCTGCTACTTTAGAGTAGTTGGATGAAGAAATTGAAGTGGATGATATCCCTTCAACTCCACTAGTATCATCGACCATGCCTCAATTCACAGCTGAAGAGGCAGGCATTGAAGAATTAGATGAAGAAGATGAGGATGTGGAATTGGGTCTATAACACCTGTTTTGAATGATGATTATTGGGAAAGACATCATCCCAATTCACCATTGACCACTCCACTACATCAGATTCCTCAGTCCAATGTGCAAACTGAAGAAATTCATACGGGATCTGAAGAACATCAAGCTTCACTTCTTTCTATTCCAGAAGAAGCTCTAGCTACTGCTGCTGCTGAAGAAATGGAGGCCAAGACTGCTGGTACTGAATCTGCCACTAAAATTCCTCAGTCTATGGCTCTAGAGGTTGTGCGCCAAGAGGCTGTGAAGTCTTCAACTGTAAATCTTCAGCCCAAGCCACAAAATTCTCATACCAAGAAGTAGAAATTCAAGGCTGATGATTTCTTCGCTGAGCATCATTTCTTCACGGACTTCAATCCCTATGACTCAGGAAGACTTCGACACAAGCAGTTCTGGACTGCTAGTCATATGAACTTTTATTCTTCACTCCTATTTGATAAGGACAAGGTTTTTGAACACCGTCAAATTCCTCACGTGGATATGGAGTCTCTCCTGTGCTTCCAAACTGTCCTAAGTGTTCTTCAAGACGTTGGGCTTCTAAACTTCTGCGCTGACATCTGCGACTGGAATGAAGAACTCATTCTTCAATTCTATGCTCACTGGTACAACGAGGTGCTATACAAACGGTTTTTAAACCCTTTCCACGATGGTGTTCGGAACTGTCACCTAGTGAGTGACTGGGATAGGGGGTCCTTCCCACACGACCAAGAAACCGTCGGGGATATGCCTTCCTGACACACACGCTCGGCAAAATGAGGTCGTGTGTGACCGGCGAGCGATCAAATACGGTTATACATATAGTAGTGCTCAAAAAATACAATTATATATACATACAAAATCGTTTCCGGTCGTTAGTACATCCTACATAGTCAGTCCCCGCTAAACGTTTCTGTTCGTATATACATCCCACACAGTCACTCCAAGGAAAATGTTTGCGCAAGGTGGCCTAACGCAAACAGTTTTCAAGAGAATGTCGTGTGTGATTGTTCATTGATCCAATATGGTTTATTCCTAGAAACTGTGTGCGTTGCCTGAGGTCATCGCCCATGGTGTTCTCTCAATAACCGTTTGCAATAGGAAAACCCAATTAGCAGGCTAATTGCCCTATTATTAATAATCCATTTATTAATCTAATTGACATTCATATTAAGCACATAATATATTTCATTTCCATATTAAGGAAGCAAGATTTCATAATTGGAATACATCAGAGTACAACATGATATAGCTTCAGCACTCAGCTACTCCATTACAAAACTGCACCAACACCAAGTTTCACATGCAACATCTAGAATCTTTTGAAATTAGCATCATAGACGGTACATAGACAGATGCATCTCATCTGGAAAACTGCTGAAGCGGAAGGCAAATATTGATCCTTCATTCATGTTGAAGGTCTTTGCAACTTTAGGCCAGTGCCTGTGGATGATTGACCGTCCATCCTTAGTCCTCTTCAGGAACACTTCAATATTGAACCGTGGGTGTTGTATGAAAATCTTCCTCGCATCCTGACCATAGATGTGGTTTTAGAGGTAATCATCAGTTAACTACTTTGGAAAGGCCTGAAAACAAGGATGTGCATAAATATCTTCTCTATATTGGAAATGGGGCAAAGGAATAAAAAAGGCAAGGTATAATAGTTAGTACCATCTTGTAGTGAACTAATGTCTTCTCCATCGTGCAGATAAAGATTTTGTTGTTTTTTGTCGCTAATTTCTTTATCCTAACAATCTTTCTGAGTTTTTTCTTGACTTGATTGATATTCATGGACAACTCATTTCCCATATGCAAAAAGGGTCGAACAGTGGGTCAAAATCTCTGGCAGCAGGACCAACATGTGCAAGACCAAATTGTTAAAAACCTAAATATTTGAAGGGTTCCTGCAATTGCACAATAATGTGCTATTAGACAACGGAACATGCACGTGCTAACCTCAATTGTAAACCTCAGTGCTTCCCATTGTTTCCCTCCAACACATAAGTTAGTTAGTCATCAAGTTAAGTAAGGGTTCACATGCTATCGGTAAAATATGTTGATGAAAAATAAGCACATTGCAGATTCATCAGATTAATTCAAGCCACATGGAAAACCCATTTATCCAAACCAAGCATGATTAAGAACTAGGAAATATAGCACCTGTATGTTTCTCATGTATTAAGTGCAGCCAAATTCGATTTATTCCTCAAATGCACAACAATACAAAATTCTACCCACGACAATTAGACATCCCATTGCAGAATTGAACCAAGCAGTTAACTAAACACCACAACAAATGAACCAAACATTAACTGAGCACTACATTGCACAATATAACATACTCCTAATAGAAGATCAGACAGTTAACCAAACCAAGCCTGCTTAACAACTCATAAATATAGCAACTGTATTTGTTTCTCATGTATTTAGTACAACCAAATTCGATTTATTTCTCACATGGTATACAATAACAGAATGCACCCACAGCAATTGAACATCACATTGCAGAATTGAACCAAGAAGTTAACTAAACACCACAACAAATGAACCAAATGTTAACTAAGCACCACATTGCACAATATAACATACTCCTAATAGAAGATCGGATAGTTAACCAAAGCAAGCATGCTTAAAAACTTGGAAATATAGCAATTGTATTTGTTTCTCATGTATTTAGTACAGCCAAATTCAATTTATTCCTCACATGGTATACAATAACAGAATGCACCCACAACAACTGAACATCGCATTGCAGAATTGAACCAAATAGTAACTAAACACCACAATAAATGAACCAAACATTAACTGAGCACCACATTGCACAATGTATAACATACTAGAAGATCAGATAGTTAACCAAACCAAGCATGCTTGACAACTTGGAAATATAGCAATTGTATTTGTTTCTCGTGTATTTTGTAAAGAAAAAGTCAATTTGTTTCTCACATGGACGACAATACAAAATTGCACCCTGAAGAATTGAACATCACATTGGCAGAATTGAACCAAACAGTTAACTAAACACGACAACTAATTAACCAACAGTTAATAAGTGAGCACCACATTGCATGACATATAGAACATATACACTAGAGCAACATATTGCGTGGTAAAAGTAGATAGCACAATTCACTAGAATTTGTTAAGGAAAGGCAGTAGCTAGCAAACTGAACATGGATCCTTATAGTGAGCTAATAAGACAAGCTACTCCTCATTGTCGGAGATATCGATGACGATTGGCTCCTTGCGCATGGAAGAGAGCGAGGCCTCCGCATCATGGGTACCCTCGTCATAGTGGTGAGTTGCTTGAGCCGCTCCGGGCACCAACCTGGTGGCTTTGGAGATGAGGTAAGCACATGCACGCTGAGAAAACACCTTATAGTACTCGTCAAAGGTACCGAGGGTGGCCTCAAGAAAATGCCACGAACTGTCGTTTAAAGCAGCCAACCGCGTCACGGCGTCGGTGCACGAGGCGTCGACGGTGGCCTCAACGTCGAGGTGCTTCTCCAAGATCTGGGGGTCGACATGAATGGCAGCCATCGTGACCTCATCCGTGCGTGCGGCCGTGATTTGCTTCTCCGCTGCAAATGCTCCTTGAGATCCTGGCTATACTGCATGCACCATGGCTTAGGGTAGCACTTATTTGGTGGAGGGGTTGGTGATTTGGGTGGAATATGTCGCGCCGGTGGTCGGGCCATGTGGGATGCGGAAGGAGGAGGAGGATGGGGTCGGGTGTGGATTACCTGCCTGGATAGGCGAGTCCGAGCAACATGAAGGAGGGTCGTCGGCGAGGAGGCGGCGCTGCAAGCAAGGAGTGAAGGTTTCAACTTGGAAAGGAAGGCGGGAACAGGGGAAATGTGGCTTTTGGTAAGGGGAGGGGCGGGGAGGTAGATATTTCTGTGGAAGCCAAAAAATTTGAATCGCTTGAGCAAAAAAAACTGGCGCGCAAAGTGTCATCACATGGTGCTCCAGGATATTTTGTACTGCATCTCACATGGTCGGTGATAATAAACTGTGTGAGACCTACTTGATTTTTCATCTTGATTTGAATTACATAATGGGGTCACAACGGCAATGGACGGTGTTTAAATTGCTAGAACTTTTATCTATAGTGAACATGCAACTATATGTTTGTTGTAAAAGAATTGGAATTATTCAGGGTTCGTTTGGACATTTTATACATTAAATTGATTTTCTAGCCATTTCAGGTGCACAATTCAAAATTAAACTACATGCACATGCTCCGGTGCAACAACATGGGTTGTAAAATCATATGTGTGTCCATGGGTTTATGCTTATGTCCCATGCAAGAAATGGGGATGAATTTTGGGAATCATTTGGACATTTTTATACGTTAATTGAGTTTTCTAGGCATTTATGTGCATAATTCGAAATTGAACTACATGCACATGCTCCAGTTCATAAAAACGGGTTGCAAAATCAAATGTTTGTCTTTAGTTGCAAGCTTAGTCACATACAAGAAATGAGAATGAATGTCAAACACTTTACACTATCGCTCGGCCACTAACATTGCGATACATGGTTTTGAAATTCTAGTAAATCGAAAACTCGTCTGAAATTCATGAAACTTGACATGATATCATGGAACGACATCGACATGCTGTGATAAAAATATTGTCACATTTGGGGCAGGTTACGGTATAAGCTTCTCGCAAACCAAAGCTTCTCTCACAACAAGCCTGATGGTTTCGGTAGGGAACATGCCACCTTGCGGGACAAAACGATATCTGTTGCCTCTTCTTACTTTCAAATTTTTTTCTCGTGTCAACATAGAACAACACGAGTGTTGTGTCAATTTTTGGATTTTTTTCGAGGTTCGCTTGGACATTTTTATACATTAACAGAGTTTTCTATGCATTCATGTGCATAATTCAAATTTTAACTACATGCACATGCTCCAGTGCATATAGATTGGTTCAAAATTGGAATGTGTGTCCTTGGTTACATGCTTAAGTCCCATGCAAGAAATGAGAATGAATGTCAAACACCTTGCCACCGTCGCTCGGCCGCTAACATTGAGATACATGGTTTTTAAATTCTAGTAAATCAAAAACACGTCTAAAATTTATGAAACTTGACATGCTAGCATGGAACGACATCAACATGCAGTGGTAAAAATATTGTCCCATTTGGGGCAGGTTGGGGTATATAAGCTTCTCACAAAGCAGAGCTTCTCACAACAAGCCTCATGGTTACGGTAGGGAACATTTACCCTTTCTAGACGAAACGATATCCGTTGCCTCTTCTTGATTTCAATTTTTTTCTAGTGTCAACATAGAACACGATGAGTGTTGTGTTAATTTTAGGAATTTTTCGGGGCTTGTTTGGACATTTTTATACATTAACTTAGTTTTCTATGCATTTATGTGCATAATTCAAATTTGAACTACAGGCACATGCTCTAATGCATTTAAATTGGTTGAAAATTCAAATATGTGTCCTTGGTTGCATACTTAGGTCCCATGCAAGAAATGGGAATGAATGTCAAACACATTGCCATCGTCACTCAGACGCAAACATTGAGATACCTGCTTTTCAAATTCTAGTAAATCCAAAACTCATCTGAAATTCATGAAACTTGGCATGCTATCATGGAGCGGCACCAACATGATGTGGTAAAGTTTTTGTCCCATTTGGGGCAGGTTTGGGTATAAGCTTCTCACAACAAGCCTGATGGTTTCGGTAGGGAACGTTTCACCTTTGGGGACAAAACAATATCCACTACCTCTTCTTGATTTCAATTTTTTCTCTAGTGTCAACATAGAACAACAGGAGTGTTGTGTTAACTTTTGGAATTTTTCGGGGTTCGTTTGGACATTTTTATACATTAACTGGGTTTTCCAGGCATTTTATGTGCATATAATTCAAATTTGAACTACATGCACATGCTCCAGTGCATATAAATTGGTTGAAAAATCAAATCTGTGTCCTTGGGTGCATGCTTAGGTCCGATGCAAGAAATGGGAATGAATTTCAAACACCCTGCTACCATCACTCGGCCGCAAACATTGAGATACTGGTTTTTAATTTCTAGTAAATCCAAAACTCATCTGAAATTCATGAAACTTGGCATGCTATCATGGAGCGGCATCAACATGCCATGGTAAATTTTTTGTCCCATTTGGGGCTGGTTTGGGCATAAGCTTCTCACAAACCAGAGCTTCTCACAACAAGCCTGATGTTTTCGGTAGGGAACGTTTGACCTTTGGGGACAAAACGATATCCATTGCCTCTTCTTCATTTGAATTTTTTCTCTAGTATCAACATAGAACAACAGGAGTGTTGCGTTAAATTTTGGAATTTTTCGGGGTTCTTTGGACATTTTATACATTAATTGAATTTTGAATTCTTTTATGTGCATAATTCAAATTTGAACTACATGCACATGCTCCAGTGCATATAAATTGGTTGAAAAATCAAATCTGTCTCCTTGGGTGCATGCTTAGGTGTCATGCAAGAAATGTGAATGAATTTCAAACACCAGGGCACTATTGATTGCCGGAAAAATGTTGGGATACTTTGTTTTTAAATTCTAGTAAATCCAAAACTCGTCTGAAATTCGTGAAACTTGGCATGCTATCATGGAATGGCACCTGACATGCTATTGTATTTTTCGTGTCCGTTTTGAGAGAAGGCGCACTCGAATAACAACCAACAAAGGCATTTTGGAAAAATAGCTACCACTTTAATGTCTCAAACATTTGTATAATTCAAACCATGTGCGTTGTGTTAATCATTCACGTGACGCCACGTGTCTTGGTTTTAATGGCTATCGGAGGTATCGTGCGGACAACTGCTTGACTAAACGGGAGGCGTGCGAGCGCAGTCCGCTGCGCAGGCTGACCGAGAGGCGTGCAAGCTATCCTCCAATGCGCAGGCTCACCAGGAAGCGTGCGAGCTGTAGGCTACGTAGGCTCACTGGGAAGCGAGCCCTTTGACTTCCATGGCCGCCCGCCTTCCTCTCCATTAATGGCGCCGGAGCCACTGTTTAATACGGGTGGTCTTACTGTTCGCCTCCCATTCCCCTCCCTCGCGCAGACCTCCACCAATGCCATGGCGCAGAACGATCATCTGCCACTAGTCTTCAAGTTTGGTGAAGTCGACTCTGAGCTGGAGGAGATAGAAAATAAGGAGGAATGGGGCCTCATGGACATGGCCTTGAATGAGCTGGCCGCGACGATTGCTGCCCCAGCTCCCGTCCCAGCTCCCATCCTTGCGCTCGCGCCAGCGACCATCCCCGTAGCATTGACGGGTTAGTCTCCGAGCACTATCGTAGAGCGGGAAGCCGCAGGCGTCAGCGAGGTCTCTAGGACCCGCGCGAGCTTGTGTACATGCCAGCGCCAGCGCCCGTGCGCGCCCCTCCACCCACTGCGGTGCCGGTCCCCGTGCATTTGGCTGCACCCGCCGCGCCCATGCGCGTGCCCCCCTTAGTGACATGGGACGCTACCATCGACCGCTACCTCTCAGCGGCACCAGTTGCCGTCCTCCCGCGCCCCGCCCATCGATCGCGCGACGACATGATGTTTGATTTACAAGTGAAGAACATTCTGTGCTACCTTGAAGACTTCAACAACGGCGTCCCGGAGGACGACAATGATAACTACGGCGTGGCACGCCACCTCCGCCGCCGCCGGAAATAGTTTTTTTGGGGTTTAAGATTGTGTCTCGAATTCTCGATCATATGAATATAAATTGGCAGTGTGACTAAATGAAAGATATGGTTTGAACGAACTTGCGTTTTTCTCTCTTAATGTACAGACTTATCAAACGATTTTCTTTTGAAAATAACGTCAATGTACAGACTCATCGCAAACGTTTTAGTTAGAACACCCGCATGCAAACCAACAGCTTCCCCAGGAAGCAAAGGGAAAAATGTGCCGAGCAGGATTTGTGCAGCGCTTGATCGCAAACTTTTTAGATAGAACACTCGTATGCAAAGTGCTATGGTCTCCCCCCTTAAGTCAAGGGAAAATTTACAACGCAGGATTTGTGCATCCCTTCAACGCAAACGATTGTTTTTGATGACCCTTGTGCAACCAGGTACAAATAATTGGGTAAGATTTGCATTTGTCATATTGGATATGTTGCCATTTGTCAAACTGGAAAGATTGACATTTGTTGATCTAGTAACATTTCCATTTGTCAACCTTGTAACATTGCGATTTGTCAAAATATGCAGCTAAAAATCACTAGCATGATCTAATTTTTGCAACTAAAATCACTAGCGTTGTTCATATGGACACCAATCCAAAGTGGCATTGTACTTTTTTGTCAAATTTGAGACCAGTTTTGATGTAATCTTTATCTAATTACAGACGGGAGATTATTAATAATTGGGAACAATATCCCAAATAGATTATTTATTCGAACCGTGAGCCTTAGACCAATAATGGATACGCGCCATGCTTCGGTTAAGCAATAAAACATCATCATTAATCATCCAAACAGAAAAGCAATATACGTTCCACCACGCGACCCATGTGCCGTGCGAGCATGCATGAGTTGACGGGATGCATATGCAAATATACCATTCGTTACATACAACAAGTCATCAACACACAACGACAACGAGGATACATGTTGGATTATAGATTATTTCCAACAAACCATTCTAGTAAATACTAAAGTTTTCTCACACAACAAATAACAAAACGATGAAATGAACTTCAGCTCAACCAATCCTTGGTGTTGGAAATGCTTGCTTTGAACCATAACTGCTTCTCTGGGAAGGGCCAGCTATTGTCAATCTCGGGACCAATGCAGGACTGATCATCCAGGCTGAAGCGTCCTATATTAGGATGCATATTGTGATAGCCAGGGTAGGGAACCATACCAATGTCCGAGGTATAGATACAATTGCTTCTCATAAATGGTAGTAACGTTGTGTCAACAGCAGCTGGATCGCCTTTCACCATCATTGGATAGTTTTGTCCAAGGAAGAGCGAGTTTTCTCCAAGACTATCAATACTGAACCAGGGAGAAGGTGTTGGCGCTAGCACACTAGTATCCATCCCAAATACCCTGCAACGGATGTTGGAATATGTTCGGAGAGTGCAACCATGGGAGACAACGCCTGCTTCTTTAGTAACATCAGCAGTGCCCTGTATACATACAAGAAGAGGTGATCCATCGGAATAAGTTGCCAGGTGCCACTATGTATATAGGTCCTGCTCATCCTCATGCTCGTGATCATCACCATCGTTATCTCCTCCTTGGTTATAAAATTTTCAAGTCTAGGTGGTGGAATGTTCACAGGACCTTGGAAACACAAGAAGGTTAATTAGTAAAGGGAAACTAGTTAACCCGCATGCATGTGGATGAAACAATTATAATTACGGTGGAAGACAAACGTGCAGAAACCATAAGGATTCCGTGCAAAAATAGTGCCACGAGTGGTGGCAGCAAACACAAGACCCTCGTATTGAATTGCATCACAGTTCTCATTCGTGTACAAAAATTGATTTTTGAGCAATATCCATCGAGGCATGGAAGTAAGGACGGCAACAAGCTTGTCAAAGATAGAAACAACTTCATAGTTCTTGTAATCCCAAGAGCGGTTGGGAACTCGACAAATTGCTATCTTCCATAGACGATAGTCAGCATGATCGTATTTGAACGTACGTAGATCATCTGTGTGCTCAACCTCAGGGCAGTCTGTGATTTTTGGAAGTGGAACCCGGTGACGAGTGTACACATTCACAAGTTCCCACTCACAGTTATACCCAATATAAACGACCTAATCTCCATTTGCGCATGCCTAAGCCTTACCCTCAAGCAATGGCATCTTAACCTCACACGTATCATTATCAAGCGGTATCAACTTACAAAAGGTGAGGCTTCCGTCATCCCCATGCCGATGACCAGCGTCATGGCGAAGAAGATAGGGGAGATCAAACCGCTCCTTGACCCTTGGGTTCTTTGCAATGATGTTATTTGTTGAGTCAAGAATGGACTTGAATGAACCTGCCATGCTAGCCGAGGTGGTGACATCGCACCGATCAATGAGTTCCTCCACCACGTCATCTTTCAGATCGGGGCAAGAATAACGGGGTCATTTCTGGCCTGTTCCCTCCATGGAGAAGATGATCGAACAATGGCAGAAGGAAGGGTGAAGGCAATGTAGGGAGGAAGAGCGTGCGACAGTAGTTCCAAATCAAGAGGGAAAGGCAAAGAGGCGATGGACGGTTGCCATGGTACACGAAGAGGCTAGTGGGTAGCGAACGGTTGCCACAGAGGTCACACTCTTAGACCTAGCACCCACACGGGATGGCCTCTGTCCCCCACAGGAGCGAAGCCACTTCACACCCCACATGGTTGGTCCGCCATGCAGCTAAGAGCAACTACTACAATAGTGGGCTTATAGCCTGCTTACATGGCAATTTTGCCTATGTGGAGGAGAGAGACATGAAGGATTCCCGCAACAAGGACAAGCGTGCCTGGCACTCGACCTGGATGGAGAAACTTGACAAAGCTCATGTCGTGTATGCGGTGAAGGAGGTGTATACACGAGCTATGACATGTACAGGCGGATCGTTGACATGAGGAAGTGCCTCCTTCCCTAAAACGGCTAGGGATTCAACCAGAAGCAGAGCAATGGCAAGCGTCGTTGCAATAAGAAGTAGATGATTAGATCCTCATTTCTCCTAGTTTAGTATGCATGTAATTGCTTACTTTGGTGTGTGGAAATGTTATGTGTGTAGCCACTTGTGTAATTGTATGCTTAATTTGGTTTTGCAATGCTGTCTTTTTAAGTATATATGTTGATGCTCTGTAGATAGAGCAAATGACATCGCTCACGGACTAAACAATGGAACCCGTTGGTGATGATTTCATTAATCACTGACAATTGTATACCAGCAATCATTTGCTCACAACACACACGGCTTGTTAACATGAATCGTCTGGGTTGTTATCGGTCTTCCCACACATTTCCGATTACAGACCTATTTGCCGCGTATCACACACATCTTGTTATATTGAACCGTTTTCGTTCTCTTATCTCAAAGCAAACAGTTCATCTGAGTGAACCGCATGTCGTATAATGCATACACCTTGATCTGGCTGGCCGTTCCTTTTGTGTTGCCTAATCACAAACAATTCATCTGAGTGAACCATATGTTGTATATCGCATACACCTTCATCTGGCTGCTTGTTTCTTTTGTTCCTCCTCATCGCAAACAGTTCATTGAACTGAAACTGTATGCCATGCATCGCACACGCAACTAAAATCTGAACCGTTTTTTATGCATCCATCATCACAAATGTTTTGCACCTTTTTGACGTTTTTTACACCACCGTTTGTGATTATTGCATCGCACAAAGTTTCATCGAAGGGTCTCTGATGGTAGTGTCGCGTTAGCAGCATCCTGCAGTAGTGGCTACACTGCATCTCACTGGTAATATGGAAGATGTGAATTCATGGGTGCTGGATTGGATGACTCAGAACACGCACTACAAAGCTCCGGCCTCTGAATTACTTCACGCCGTCGCAGTCAGTCCTCCCACTGAAGGCGCCTGGCTCATTTATGAGGAACCTGAACATTCAAATCATCTGATGCAAGTGCTAATGAAGCCTTTAAAGGTTGGCCAAGCTCTAAGGACCACATTCCTTGTGAAGGAATTGCTCTATGTGCCAAGGACTGTATATCACATTCTAACCAGAACCCCGAGTCCAATCAAGGGCCACAACTCTGATGAAGAAGAGGTTGTTGGCATCATGAAGAATCTGTTGTTCAACATCATCCATGGTATTCCTATCAACTACCACGATTTCTTCATGAGTACTTTGGCCAATGCTGTTCTGTCACCTTTTGAGTTGAAGCCTTATGCTCCCTGGATCATGAAATTCATCAGATCAAGGTCTTCAATTCATTACCAGGCTGACTATCAAAATCATCTCAGCTATTTGCCACCTATTGAAGTCCTCAAAAGGACCATTGAGGGAGTCCTAGACTAAGGGGTTCTCGGGTGTCTGGCCTGTTAGCCATGGGTCGGACTGATGGGCTGTGAAGATACGAAGACCGAAGACTGCACCCATGTTCGGACAGGACTCTCCTTGGCGTGGAAGGTAAGCTTGGTGATCAAATAAGTAGATTCCTTTCTTTGTAACCGACCGTATGTAAACCTAGATCCCCCCGGTGTCTATATAAACCGGAGGACTTAGTCCGGAGGGAGGACAATCATTACCATAGTCATATAGGCTAAGCTCTTAGGGTTTGGCCATCTCGATCTCGTGGTAGATCAACTCTTGTAACACTCATATTCATCAAGATCAATCAAGCATGATGTAGGGTATTACCTTCATAGAGAGGGCCCAAACCTGGGTAAACATCGTGTCCCCCGTCTCCTGTTACCATCGATCCTAGACGCACAGTTCGGGACCCCCTACCCGAGATCCACCGATTTTGACACCGACATTGGTGCTTTCATTGAGAGTTCCACTGTGACGTCGAGGACAGGATCGATGGCCCGCCTTGTTCTCAAGGACAGTATCACTGCCGGAGGAGCACTGGCCCCAGGCCGAACCCTCCGGCTGGGTGGCTTTACCATGACCGCCTGTTCGGTTGTTAAGTCGACAATGACCTCCCAAGTCATCGAAAATCCCCTTCGTATCGACTCGGAACACTCCAAGCAGATGGATCCAGCGGAGCTTTCGTCTTTGAACGAGCTTCTAGATCGCATCGCCGCCCTGGGGGTCGCCACAGACTACGATCGAATTGGGCTTAAACCCGATCAGAGAGAAATCAAATCTCCATCGATCACCCACCAGATAGCGATAGTCGAGGAGCGAGACGACAACTCTTCCTCCATACTAAAGATGGACTATGTCCAGATCTCCAGCTTCGAAGAGTCGGACACCCACCTACGAGGAGATGCATCCTACCCTCCGAACATAGAATCGGACGACGGGCCTAAGAAATCAGTGGATATCCCGGAGCCTGATCTGTTAAGTTCGGAATTCCTTCAGACTCGGGATCCAAAATTGGGTCAGGGTTCAGATTTAAAAACACCCACCCACCCAAATATAAGCGCTCTCATGAGCATACAACAGCAGTCTCAGGAAACGGTCCACCACTTCCGGGCCATATTCCTTCTTGTCAAAGACAAGATTAAAGATTGCGCGACGAGGAAGTGATCTCAGCGTTCCGCAACAATTGCACGGACGAAGGAATCCTCAACGCCATCAACTGCCATCGCATACTATAGTTTGCTAACTTGGCAACTATCGTACAGAAGTACAGTGCAATGGAAAGCTCCTGGAAAACTTAGGCAGCCCGTTGGGAACCGCCGGTCCCTACTCAATCCCTCATTCAGGCAAAAAGGGCGCACCCTTGCAACACGCCCGGTCCAATAGTAAAGAAATATAAGTCCAGTACGAGGCACGGAACCATTCTGGAAGGATGGCTCGATGGGCCATGCAAAATACACGCAACACCGGATAACATACCAACACATAGCCTTAGAGCATGTTGGATACTCCGGCAAGTGGCCAAGAGCGGCGATGATATCCTCACCAGGAATACCCCAGAACAACACCTCCTAGAAGACGACGACCCCAAAGTACTGATGGTCTTTCAGACATTCACCTCAAACAATAGGCGCAAAAGAGCACTACGTGGACTCATCGAAGTCTGTCAGATAGCAACAATAAATCCTTGGAACGACACGACTGTAACTTTTAATGACGGTGACGAACCAAAATACAAGACAGTCCGAGCACCAGCCGCCTTGGTCCTCAGTCCAATCGTGGACGGCTTCCGGCTCACCAAGGTTCTCATGGACGGCGACAGATGGCTAAACCTCATCTACGAAGATACACTCCACAAAATGGAAATAGACAGGAGCCGCATTGAGCAAAGTAGCACGACCTTCCGAGGAATAATTCCTAGTCGGGAGGCGCGGTGTGCGGGAAAAATAACACTCGACGTGGTATTCGGCATGCCGGAGAATTATCGGTCCGAAGAAATAACTTTGAAGTGACCCCTTTCAATAGAGGATATCACGCCCTCTTGGGGTGGGAGGCATTTACACGCTTCCAAGTTGTACCTCATTACGGGTATATGAAGCTTAAGATGCCCGGGCCCAAAGGCATAATCACTCTCGCCAGTGATCCGGACATAGCACTCCGCGTCGAAAATAAAACCACATCGCTAGCCCTTAAGGCATTATCTGAAGCCCTCGCGGTCGAAGAATTAACCGCACTACGCTCCACGGTGGACAGGGACGATGTGATCTTAGACAAACACCCCAAATCCACCTCCTTCAAGCCAGCAGAAGAAATAGTCAAATTCCAGGTCCATGCAACGGACCCCAAAAAGACAACATCTATGGGGGCACACTAGCCCCAACGGTCGATGCCGCGCTAGGGTTTTTCTTCACAAAAACTGGGATATATTCGCCTGGCACCCTTCTGACATGCCAGGAATCCCGCACAAACTGGCCGAACACAGCCTCAACATAATAAAGGGATACAAACCGGTCAAACAAACACTGCGGCGCTTTTCCGAACCCAAACATCAAGCCATGGGAGAGGAGCTAGCCAAGCTAATCGAGGCCGGATTCATTAGAGAAATAAAACATCCGGACTGGCTGGCAAACCTGGTGATGGTACCAAAGAAGGATAAATCCTGGCGCCTGTGCGTCGATTTTAAAGACCTCAATAAGGCTTGCCCTAAGGACCCCTTCCCCCTCCCCCGCATTGATCAAATCATTGATGCTACCGCAGGACACGACTCACTGTGTTTCCTCGACGCATATTCCGGATACCATAAAATCAAAATGAAGGAGTCCGACCAAGCTACAACAGCATTCATCACCCCATATGGACCATTCTACTTCAACACCATGCCCTTAGGGCTCAAGAACGCCGGCGCCACCTACCAACGCATGATCCAAACATGCATGGCGAAACAGATCAGAAATACAGTTGAAGCCTATGTGGACGATGTCGTAATCAAGACAAGGCACGTCGAAACACTAATAGATGACCTACGCCTCACATTTGATGACCTCCGCGCATATGACATTAAGCTCAATCCAGAAAAGTGTGTTTTTGGCGTCCCCGCGGGAAAGCTACTGGGCTTCATCGTCTCCAATAGAGGAATTGAAGCAAATCCAGCCAAAATCCGAGCTCTGTCACAGTTGGCTACGCCAATAGACCTTAAACAAGTCCAAAAACTCGTGGGTTGCGTGGCAGCTCTAAGCCGCTTTATCTCCAGATTGGGAGAAAAGGCACTACCACTCTATCGCCTTCTGTAGCGAACCGATCACTTCGAGTGGACAGACGCGGCAACAGCCGGACTAGAAGAAATAAAAACACTCCTAGCGAGCAACCCAATCCTGGACGAGCCAAATGTCGGCGAACCCATGCTGCTATACATATCGGCAACACATCAAGTGGTGAGTGCCGTGCTTGTCGTTGAACGAGAACAGGACGGACACAAATTCCCGCTTCAGAAGCCAGTATACTACGTATCCACTATCCTTACACCATGCAAATCCCGGTACCCCCATTATCAAAAGATAGCATACGCGGTTTTCATGGCATCCTGAAAGCTACAACACTACTTCCAGGAGTGTTCGATCACGGTGGCTTCCGAAGTACCACTTAAAGACATAATAAACAACCGCGATGCCATGTGCCGGACTGCCAAATGGTCTATTGAGCTCCTTCCATTTGATATTACAAACAAACCACGTCGAGCTATTAAATCCCAAGTACTGGCTGACTTCAACGCCGAATGGACAGAGGCCGAACTCCCTAAAGACTACGGCACATATTCCAATTGGGTTATGTGTTTCGGTGGCTCCAAAATGCTGGCAGAGCTAGGAGCAGGCGTCGTTTTAACGTCCCCCACTAGAGACGTCGTTTAGTACGTACTCCAAATATTATACATAGACTCCAACAACACAGCTGAATACGAGGCCTTATTGCATGGTCTCCGGATGGCTGTCTCCATGGGCATACAACGCCTGGAAGTGCGCGGGGACTCAAACCTTGCAATATCTCAAATAAATGGGGACTTCGATGCCAAAGATCCGAAGATGGCAGCTTATCGTAATGTCGTCCTAAAAATGTCGGCTCGGTTCGAGGGGCTCGAGTTCCATCACATGGCCCGAGAAAGTAATCAAGCGGCGGACGTTCTTGCTCGTATTGACGCCAAGCGCGACCCCGTCCCACCCAATATCTTTCTGGAAAGGCTTTTTTTAGCCATCCGTAGTGTGGCAGGGGGAGAGCAGTTACACTAGTCCAGATCCGAACACAACCCCAGATTCCGAACCCACCGATATCATTAGAGGCTCAGCCATGGAAATAACACCGTCGACCCATCTCATTATGGCATTCATTGTCCCATGGACCAAACCCTTCCTGGCCTACCTTAATAGGAAGGAACTTCCTGAGGATCAGAATGAAGCCCGCCGCATTGTCCGGTGTTCAAAGGCCTACAAGGTTCATGACGGAGAGCTCTATAAGAAAAGCGCTACAGGAGTCCTTCAAAGATGTATCTCCGAGGAGGAGGGGCTGCAGCTCCTGGCTGAGATTCACGCCGGTCTCGGCGGGCACCACGCCGCAGCTCAGGCCCTTGTTAGCAAGGCCTTCCGTACAGGGTTTTATTGGTCGACGACCCGAGCAGATGCACAGGACCTTGTCCAACGTTGCGTCGGATGCCAACTCTTCGCCAACCAAAGCCATATGCCCCCCACCACCCTACAAACAATCCCCATCGCTTGGACTTTTGCGGTCTGGGGACTAGATATGGTTGGACCCCTTAAAGGAGGACGCCATAAGAAAAAATATCAGCTGGTTATGGTGGATAAATTCACTAAGTGGATAGAGGCCAAACTAGTTAAAACGGCCAAGTTCGGGCCGGTGATAGAATTCATATCCGATGTTGTACATCATTATGCCGTTCCACACAGCATCATCACCGATAACGGCTCCAATTTCACAGCCGATGAGGTGAAAACCTGGTGTGCTAATCTGGGCATTAAACTCGATTACGCCTCTGTCTATCATCCAAAAACAAACAGTCAATTCGAACGAGCCAATGGTCTTATTATGAGCGGCATCAAGCCCAGACTAGTGCGCTATTTGAAGGAATCAGACACACACTGGGTTGAGGAGCTTGACTCCGTACTCTGGGGGCTGCGGACCACGCCCAATTGCACTACCAGATACACACCTTTTTCATGGTGTACGGCGCAGAGGCTGTGCTACCATGCGACATTATACATGACTCACCTCGGGTGCGCATGTATGAAGAGAGAGAGGCCGAGCTCGATCGACAGGACAACCTAGACGCCCTGGAGGAGGAGTGTGACGTGGCAAAAGCCCGCTCCACATTTTATCAACAACAGGCCCCCAGATATCAAAGCAGAGAAGTACAGGCCAAGACTTATAACATTGGCGAACTTGTTCTACGCTTGCCGTAGAATAAAAAGGACAAACTCAAGGCCAAATGGGAGGGTACCTTCATCATCGACGAAGTTCTCACCGGAGGTACGTACTGCCTGTGTGATGCGTCAGATAATCGCCTCGAGCCGAACCCCTGGAACGCGGCTAGACTCTGAATATTCTGCTCCTAAGCATCGCACTCTTTGTTCGTCTCCTTCTCCCTGCTATTTCCATAATACATTTTTTTCATCTTTCTCTCTCTTTTCATTTTTCTCTTTAGCCTCAAAGCTTTCGTGCAGTTAGACCGTGCACCCCTGATGCACACATATGCCTTCAAATATGTACGTCCATTATACCTGGGGGCTTCTTGTATAGAAGCTTGCTATTATTATCCGAGCATCAAGCTCATCACATATGCGTTTTTCCCATATGTACCTTTTCTTCGCCATTATATGCATCGATATGACTTAAGTTTTGGCCAAGCTGGGTTGCCTAGTTCCTGTGCTTATGCATTACGTTCCCGTTAGTTCGGATAGGGCATAAAGGGAGCACCTCTGCGATTGTTATTGTCGGGTCATCCGGATGTGTACCTCAGACTAGGTGAAGCCGAAAGCTAGCATTCTTAACGGAATATTCGGTCGGTGGATTAAAGATGTTTTTTGCATTCGCTCCATTGCGAAGCCCTAGAAGATATATACTGTGATTTTTTCAATCACAGTTCGAACATGCACTATAATGCATGCACACCCAGGGAAAGGAACCCTTAATGGAACTATTCTCTCTGGAAGATGTTTCTTACAACTTTAATGTAATATAACATAACTAGCCGAATACAACTTGTCTGTTCAAGCAACTATGACCCCTACGCCTGGTTTCCATGCATTCCCCGGTCTATTCGGCCGCACAGGTGTTCGGAAACACTCCGCACCTTCAGGTTCCGAGGTTGAAGCGAAAAGGTCTGCCATGACAATCGTTTTACAATTCAGCTAGAATTTACATATGTCAAGGAAAGTACATAGTCACTTAGACTCATAAATTTCCTCCTCTATACCATCCAACAGGCTACCTAACTTACAATCCTGTTGGGAATATTTTGCAGCTACTCCTACTTGGTCATATACCAAATTAACAGGCACTTCTTTCCCATCTGACCCTAAAGGTCAGACCCGGGCCATGTGATTCGGATCAAGGCTGGTATACCGTGTTTTCACCATGGCCCAGGCCTCTCGCGCACCCTCCCGGCAGGACAATATCTTCCATAATCAGATACATCGTCGCGCTCCCTTGAATAGCTCTACAAGCTCCTCCATAGTTCCTAGAGGGGAGGCGGATGGCCATAAGACCTTAGCAACACTCCGCATTGCCTGCCGAGCTTGCTCGTGCATTTGCGATAGCCCCTGCAGCAGATCATCCGACGATCTGGACACCTCCTCTTAGGGACGGCCTGTCAGCATACCTGGAAACATAACTTTGTCAGTACCTTTCATCTTCGAACTATTATAAGGTAAGTCCGGCCACATATTGAATATGCCGCCTCGGAGCCTTTTATTCTCCTTCATGGAGTCAGCCAGTTGGGCCCGCACATCTTTCAGTTCCTCACCCAGTTGGATGTTGGAATCCTGGATTTTGTTTTTCTCGTCTCTGACTCGGGTCAGAATGTGCTCGCCTGAGGCGTGCAGTCTTTTCGCTTCTTTCTCATCCTTTTGAGCGGCCTTCAGTTTCTCTTCCAGTTGGTCCAACGACCCTGTTATGAGACAAGCAACAGTATCAACACAGCTGGCATATAATCATTGTTTCTCAATGGAGGGAAATATTACTAGAGGACGCCTTCTTGAGCTTTTCAAGTTCGGCGGTAGCAGCAGTTAGCTGTGTCCGACACTTTTCCAGCTCTTCGGCTAGCAGGTTGTTCTTCTCCGTAAGAACCTAGTTATACAATAATCCTTAAATCATTTGTACCAACTGCTTCAAGTCTCGGGGGCTACTGGCATATGGTTATCATATTCGGACAAAGTAAACTTACCCGCACATCTATTAAATGCTGCTTTGTGGCTCTGTTAAGCCCATCTCGAGCAGCTCGGATATATGCATCAGCCGAGCTGAAGGCGTTAAATGCCTCTTCTGAAAAACCGAGGTCTTGTAAAATGGCCCTGCGGCATCGATGATTCATGGCGCTCTCCACTTTCGAGTTGGTGACAGATACATCATCTGAATCCTCGGCTGGAGGACAGTCTGGCGTCACCCCCGCATCAGCCCCCGTCTTTACGGCAGGTGATACGTCTCCAATGTATCTATAATTTTTGATTGCTCCATGCTATATTATCTACTATTTTGGACATTATTGGGCTTTATTATCCACTTTTATATTATTTTTGGGACTAACCTATTAATAGGAGGCCCAACCTAGAATTGCTGCTTTTGCTTGTTTTAGGGTTTCGAAGAAAAGGAATATCAAACGGAGTCCAAACGGAATGAAACCTTCGGGAATGTGATTTTCTCACCGACTACAACTCAGGAGACTTGGACCCTACGTCAAGGCACGTAACAGGAGGCCACGAGGTAGGGGGGCGCGCCCTACCCTACCAGGCGCGCCCCCACCCTCGTGGACCCCCTGTTGCTCCACCGACGTACTTCTTCCTCCTATATATACCCACGTACCCCCAAATGATCAGATAAGGAGCCAAAACCCTAATTCCACCGCCGTAACTTCCTGTATCAACGAGATCCCATCTTGGGGCCTGTTTCGGAGCTCCGCCGGAGGGGGCATCGATCACGGAGGGCTTGTACATTAACACCATAGCCTCTCCGATGAAGTGTGAGTAGTTTACTTCAGACCTACGAGTCCATAGTTAGTAGCTATATGGCTTCTTCTCTCTTTTTGGATCTCAATACAATGTTCTCCCCCTCTCTTGTGGAGATCTATTCGATGTAATCTTCTTTTTGCGGTGTGTTTGTTGAGACCGATGAATTGTGGGTTTATGATCAAGTCTATCTACGAATAATATTTGAATCTTCTCTGAATTCTTTTATGTATGATTGGTTATCTTTGTTGTCTCTTCGAATTATCAGTTTGGTTTGGCCTACTAGATTGATCTTTCTTGCAATGGGAGAAGTGCTTAGCTTTGGGTTCAATCTTGCGGTGTCCATTCCCATTGACAGTAAGGGCAGCAAGGCACATATTGTATTGTTGCCATCGAGGATAACAAGATGGGGTTTTCTTCATATTACATGAGTCTATCCCTCTACATCATGTCATCTTGCTTAAGGTGTTACTCTGTTTTTAACTTAATACTCTAGATGCATGCTGGATAGCGGTCGATGAGTGGAGTAATAGTAGTAGATGCAGGCAGGAGTCAGTCTACTTGTCTCGGATGTGATGCCTATATACATGATCATACCTAGATATTCTCATAACTATGCTCACTTCTGTCAATTGCTCAACAGTAATTTGTTCACCCACCGTAGAATACTTATGCTCTCAAGAGAAGCCACTAGTGAAACCTATGGCCCCTGGGTCTATCTTTATCATATCAATCTCCTACTACTTAGTTATTTACTTTGCTATTTACTTTGCCTTTATTTTACTTTTCATCTTTATCATAAAAATACCAAAAATATTATCTTATCATATCTATCAGATCTCACTCTCGTAAGTGGCCCTATAGGGATTGACAACCCCTATTTCCGTTGGTTGCGAGGATTTATTTGTTTTGTGCAGGTACGAGGGACTCGCGCATAGCCTCCTACTGGATTGATACCTTGGTTATCAAAAACTGAGGGAAATACTTACGCTACTTTGCTGCATCATCCCTTCCTCTTCGGGGAAAACCAACGCAGTGCTAAAAGAGGTAGCAAGAAGGATTTCTGGCGCCGTTGCCGGGGAGGTCTACGTAAAAGTCAACATACCAAGTACCCATCACATACCCTTATCTCCCGCATTATATTATTTGCCATTTTCCTCTCGTTTTCCTCTCCCCCCAATTCACCCTTGTCGTTTTATTCGCCCTCTCTCTCTCTATCCTCCCTCTCTTTCTCTATTTACCCGTTTTTGTCCGCTTGCTTTTTGTTTGCTTGTGTGTTAGTTTGCTTATTTGTCGCGATGGCTCAAGATAATACTAAATTGTGTGACTTCACCAATAGCAACAACAATGATTTTATTAGCACTCCGATTGCTCCTCTTACCGATGCTGAATCTTGTGAAATTAATACTTCTTTGTTGAATCTTGTCTTGAAAGATCCGTTCTCCGGCCTTCGTAATGAAGATGCCGCTACCCATCTTAATAGCTTCGTTAATTTGTGTGGCATGCAAAATAAGAAAGATGTGGATAATGATATTGTTAAATTGAAGCTATTTCCTTTTTCGCTTAGAGATCGTGCTAAAGCTTGGTTTTCGTCTTTGCCTAAAAATAGTATTGATTCATGGAACAAGTGCAAAGATGCTTTTATCTCGAAGTATTTTCCTCCTGCTAAGATCATCTCTCTTAGAAACGATATTATGAACTTTAAGCAACTTGATCATGAACATGTTGCACAAGCTTGGGAGAGAATGAAATTAATGATACGTAATTGCCCTACTCATGGTTTAAATTGTGGATGATTATACAAAATTTATGCCGGCTTGAATTTTGCTTCTAGAAATCTTTTGGATTCGGCCACAGGAGGCACTTTTATGGAAATCACTTTAGGATAAGCTACTAAACTCCTATATAATATTATGGTTAATTATTCTCAATGGTATACTGAAAGATCTACTAATAAAAGGTGCATGCGATAGAAGAAATTAATGTTTTGAGTGGAAAGATGGATGAACTTATGAAATTATTTGCTAATAAGAGTGTTTCTTCTGATCCTAATGATATGCCCTTGTCTACTTTGATTGAGAATAATAATGAATCTATGGATGTGAATTTTGTTCGTAGGAACAATTTTGGTAACAACGCGTATAGAGGAAATTTCAACCCTAGGCCTTATCCTAGTAATTCCTCTAATAATTATGGTAATTCCTAAAACAATTCTTATGGAAATTATAATAAGATGCCCTCTGATTTTGAGTCTTATATTAAAGAATTTATTACTTCGCAAAATAATTTTAATGCTATGATTGAAGAAAAATTGCTTAAGATTGATGATTTGGCTAGGAACGTTGATAGAATTGCTCTTAATGTTGATTCTTTGAAACTTAGATCTATTCCACCTAAGCATGATATCAATGAGTCTCTCAAAGCCATGAGAACTTCCATTGATGAGTGCAAAGAAAGAACCGCTAGGATGCGTGCTAAGAAAGATGCCTTTATAAAAGCGTGTTCTTCTAGTTCCTATGAAAATAATGATGAAGATCTAAAAGTTATTGATGTGTCCCCTATTAAATCTTTGTTTTGCAATATGAATCTTGATAATGATGGGACTGAATATGATCCACCTTTACCTAGAAGGCGTTCCAAGAATTCTGAATCTTTTGATCTTGATGCTAAATTTGATAAAAGTGGGATTGAAGAAATTAAAACTCTAGATGTTGCTAAACCCACTATTATGGATTTCAAGGAATTTAACTATGAAAATTTCTCTTTGATTGATTGTATTTCCTTGTTGCAATCCGTGCTAAATTCTCCTCATGCTTATAGTCAAAATAAAGCGTTTACTAAACATATCGTTGATGCCTTGATGCAATCTTATGAAGAAAAACTTGAATTGGAAGTTTCTATCCCTAGAAAACTTTATGATGAGTGGGAACCAACTATTAAAATTAAAATTAAAGATCATGAATGCTATGCTTTATGTGATTTGGGTGCTAGTGTTTCCACGATTCCAAAGACTTTGTGTGATTTGTTAGGTTTCCGTGATTTTGATGATTGCTCTCTAAACTTGCACCTTGCGGATTCCACTATTAAGAAACCTATGGGAAGAATTAATGATGTTCTTATTGTTGCAAATAGGAATTATGTGCCCGTAGATTTTATCGTTCTTGACATTGATTGCAATCCTTCATGCCCTATTATTCTTGGTAGACCTTTCCTTAGAACGATTGGCGCAATTATTGATATGAAGGAAGGAAATATTAGATTCCAATTTCCGTTAAGGAAAGGCATGGAACACTTTCCTAGAAAAAAATTAAATTACCTTATGAATCTATTATGAGAGCCACTTATGGATTGCCTACCAAAGATGGCAATACCTAGATCTATTCGTGCTTTTTATGCCTAGCTAGGGGCGTTAAACGATAGCACTTGTTGGGAGGCAACCCAATTTTATTTTTATTCCTTGCTTTTTGATCCTGCTTAGTAATAAATAAATTATTTAGCCTCTGTTTTGGTTGTGTTTTTTGTGTTTAATTAGTGTTTGTGCCAAGTAGAACCGTTGGGAAGACTTGGGGAAAGTCTTGTTGAACTTGCTGTAAAAAACAGAAACTTTAGCGCTCACGAGAACTGCTGTCATTTTTATTTGGAAAGTGATATTTAGTTAATTCTTTTTGAAGATGATTAACATATAAATTCCTCACGTACAGAAATTTATTTTAGAATTTTTGGGGTTCCAGATCTTGCGCTAGCTACAGATTACTACAGACTGTTCTGTTTTTGACAGATTCTGTTTTGCGTGTGTCGTTTGCTTATTTTGATGAATCTATGGCTAGTAAATTAGTTTATAAACCATAGAGAAGTTGGAATACAGTAGGTATAACACCCATATAAATAAATAATGAGTTCATTACAGTACCTTGAAGTGGTCTTTTGTTTTCTTTTGCTAACGGAGCTCATGAGTTTTCTACTTTAAGTTTTGTGTTGTGAAGTTTTCAAGTTTTGGGTAAAGATTTGATGGATTATGGAACAAGGAGTGGCAAGAGCCTAAGCTTGGGGATGCCCATGGCACCCCCAAGATAATCTAAGGACACCTAAAAGCCAAAGCTTGGGGATGCCCCGGAAGGCATCCCCTCTTTCGTCTACTTCTATCGGTAACTTTACTTGGAGCTATATTTTTATTTACCACATGATATGTGTTTTACTTGGAGCGTCTTGTATGATTTGAGTCTTTGCTTGTTAGTTTACCACAATCATCCTTGCTGTACACACCTTTTGAGAGAGCCATACATGATTTGGAATTTGTTAGAATACTCTATGTGCTTCGCTTATATATTTTGAGTTATATAATTTTGCTCTAGTGCTTCACTTATATCTTTTAGAGCACAGTGGTGGATTTGTTTTATAGAAACTATTGATCTCTCATGCTTCACTTAGATTATTTTGAGAGTCTTAATAGCATGGTAATTTGCTTAAAATCCTAATATGCTTGGTATGCAAGATTAATAATAAAACTTTCTTATGAGTGTGTTGAATACTATGATAAGTTTGATACTTGATAATTGTTTTGAGACATGAAGATGGTGATATTAAAGTCATGCTAGTTGAGTAGTTGTGAATTTGAGAAATACTTGTGTTGAAGCTTGTGATTCCCGTAGCATGCACGTATGGTGAATCGTTATGTGATGAAGTTGGAGCATGATTTATTTATTGATTGTCTTCCTTATGAGTGGCGGTCGGGGATGAGCGATGGTCTTTTCCTACCAATCTATCCCCCTAGGAGCATGCGCGTAATACTTTGCTTCGATAACTTGTAGATTTTTGCAATAAGTATATGAGTTCTTTATGACTAATGTTGAGTCCATGGATTATACGCACTCTCACCCTTCCACCTTTGCTAGCCTCTCTAATACCGCGCACCTTTCGCCGGTATCATACACCCACCATATACCTTCCTCAAAACAGCCACCATACCTACCTATTATGGCATTTCCATAGCCATTCCGAGATATATTGCCATGCAACTTTCCACCGTTTCGTTTATGACACACTCCATCATTGTCATATTTCTTAGCATGATCATGTAGTTGACATAGTATTTGTGGCAAAACCACCGTTCATAATTCTTTCATACTTGTCACTCATGCATCATTGCATATCCCGGTACACCGCCGGAGGCATTCATATAGAGTCATATCTTGTTCTAAGTATCGAGTTGTAATTATTGAGTTGTAAGAAAAATAAAAGTGTGATGATCATCATTATTAGAGCATTGTCCCAAGTGAGGAAATGATGATGGAGACTATGATTCCCCCACAAGTCGGGATGAGACTCCGGACGAAAAATAAAAATAAAAAAAGAGAGAAAGAAAAGAGGCCATAAAAAAGAGAGAGAAAGGCCCAAATAAAAAAATGAGAGAAAAAGAGAGAAGGGGCAATGTTACTATCCTTTTACCACACTTGTGCTTCAAAGTAGCACCATGATCTTCATAGTAGAGAGTCTCTCATGTTATCACTTTCATATAATAGTGGGAATTTTTCATTATAGAACTTGGCTTATATATTCCAATGATGGGCTTCCTCAAATTGCCCTAGGTCTTCATGAGCAAGCAAGTTGAATGCACACCCACTTAGATTCTTTTTGAGCTTTCATATACTTATAACTCTAGTGCATCCGTTGCATGGCAATCCCTACTCACTCACATTGATATCTATTGATGGGCATCTCCATAGCCCGTTGATAGGCCTAGTTGATGTGAGACTATCTTCCCCTTTTTGTCTTCTCCACAACCACCACTCTATTCCACCTATAGTGCTATATCCATGGCTCACGCTCATGTATTGTGTGAAGATTGAAAAAGTTTTGAGAATGTCAAAAGTATGAAACAATTGCTTGGCTTGTCATCGGGGTTGTGCATGATTTAAATATTTTGTGTGGTGAAGATAGAGCATAGCCAGACTATATGATTTTGTAGGGATAACTTTCTTTAGCCATGTTATTTTGAGAAGACATAATTGCTTTGTTAGTATGCTTGAAGTATTATTATTTTCTATGTCAATATGAACTTTTGTCTTGAATCTTTCAGATCTGAATGTTCATACCACAATTAAGAAGAATTACATTAAAATTATGCCAAGTAGCACTCCGCATCAAAAATTCTGTTTTTATCATTTACCTACTCGAGGACGACCAGGAATTAAACTTGGGGATGCTTGATACGTCTCCAATGTATCTATAATTTTTGATTGCTCCATGCTATATTATCTACTGTTTTGGACATTATTGGGCTTTATTATCCACTTTTATATTATTTTTGGGACTAACCTATTAACCGGAGGCCCAGCCGAGAATTGCTGTTTTTTGCCTGTTTTAGGGTTTTGAAGAAAAGGAATATCAAACGGAGTCCAAACGGAATGAAACCTTCGGGAACGTGATTTTCTCACCGAATACAACTCAGGAGACTTGGACCCTACGTCAAGGCATGTAACAGGAGGCTACGAGGTAGGGGCCGCGCCCTACCTTACCAGGCGCGCTCCCCACCCTCGTGGACCCCCTGTTGCTCCACCGACGTACTTCTTCCTCCTATATATACCCACGTACCCCAAACGATCAGTTAAGGAGCCAAAACCCTAATTCCACCACCGTAACTTTCTGTATCCACGAGGTCCCATCTTGGGGCCTGTTTTGGAGCTCCGCCGGAGGGGGCATCGATCATGGAGGGCTTCTACATCAACAGCATAGCCTCTCCGATGAAGTGTGAGTGGTTTAGTTCAGACCTACGGGTCCATAGTTAGTAGCTAGATTGCTTCTTCTCTCTTTTTGGATCTCAATACAATGTTCTCCCCCTCTCTTGTGGAGATCTATTCGATGTAATCTTGTTTTTGCGGTGTGTTTTTTGAGACCGATAATTGCGGGTTTATGATCAATTCTATCTATGAATAATATTTGGATCTTCTCTGAATTCTTTTATGTATGATTGGTTATCTTTGCAAGTCTCTTCGAATTATCAGTTTGGTTTGGCCTACTAGATTGATCTTTCTTGCAATGGGAGAAGTTCTTAGCTTTGGGTTCAATCTTGCGGTGTCCTTTCCCGGTTACAGTAAGGGCAGCAAGGCACGTATTGTATTGTTGCCATTGCGGATAACAAGATGGGGTTTTCTTCATACTGCATGAGTCTATCCCTCTACATCATGTCAGCTTGCTTAAGGCGTTACTCTGTTTTTAACTTAATACTCTAGATGCATGCTGGATAGCGGTCGATGAGTGGAGTAATAGTAGTAGATGCAGGCAGGAGTCGGTCTACTTGTCTCGGACGTGATGCCTATATACATGATCATACCTAGATATTCTCATAACTATGCTCAATTCTGTTAATTGCTCAACAGTAAATTATTCACCCACCGTAGAATACTTATGCTCTCGAGAGAAGCCACAAGTGAAATCTATGGCCCCCGGGTCTATCTTTATCATATCAATCTCCTACTACTGAGTTATTTACTTTGAAATTTACTTTGCCTTTATTTTACTTTGCATCTTTATCATAAAAATACCAAAAATATTATCTTATCATATCTATCAGATCTCACTCTCGTAAGTGGCCCTATAGGGATTGACAACCCCTATTTGCGTTGGTTGCTAGGATTTTTTTGTTTTGTGCAGGTACGAGGGACTCGCGTGTAGCCTACTACTGGATTGATACCTTGGTTCTCAAAAACTGAGGGAAATACTTAAGCTACTTTGCTGCATCATCCCTTCCTCTTCGGGGAAAACCAACACAGTGCTAAAAGAGGTAGCAGCAGGATCTAGATCCTGGCTGCGGGAAGTATGACCGGCCGGACCTCCGGATATAGTCCGTTACACCTTTTTCCCGATACAAGGTAAACGAAAAGGTCGTAGTTGGATGTGACTACCAAAGTGCATATTTGCAAATCCATACCTCTTTGATGAAGGGTCGGCCGCATCTTCGTTTGTCTTCCTCTTCGAAGGCTTGCCCGGTGTGGGGGGCGCTCTCTTCGGAGATGCCCCCGAGGTAGCATGGCGTGCCGAACGCCACCCCTTTTGAGCACAGGACAGTGCGGTGGGTGAGGAGGAATGAGAAAACTCTCTTGGACAAGGTATCTCTGGATTACTTACATGCGAAGCAGGAAGGAGACCGGGGTAATTGGCGATGATGGGTACACCCGTATTGTCATAGCTCATCTGATAGAATATTCCATCCTCGAGCTCCACAAATATGTTCAGATCTTCCTCGTATCTGGGGTCAAGATCCCGGTTGTGATTCTCCGGCTGAGGGGCAGGGTCGTGGATCCCCTCAACAGCCTTTTGCCGTTCCTATTATAAGCGGATAAGATACTGCCTGTCAAGAATGATTTAGGGACAGGAGTAAAATAGTGGAGTCAGAGCTTACCCAGCTAGGAGGATTATACATGGAAAATCCATGTCGATATTGGAGATGGGTGAACTCCTCCTTCTCCCCTTTATATAGTTTGGCCAATATTTTGGCCAAAGTGGCGGGGGTCTTGGGGCCCTTCTGACCGTAGCGTGAGGCGTCGTCTTCCCCGTTATAATGCCACATGGGCAGCCCTATGTATTGGAGTGGCTGGAACCCCATGTTATGGAGATCTCTATTACCTCGACTATTGACAATCCGGACTGGGCAAGCATCTTAATCTTGCCCAGCACCAGGCTGATCTCTGCACTATCCTCTTCCTCGAGGCTCCGAGGATGCCAGCTATGATGTTTCTTCAATGGAGCACTTGAAAACTCGGGGAGGCCCATTATGACAGGGTCGGGAAGAGTGACATTGTCGATGTAGAACCATTTGGAAGGCCACTCTTCGGAAGCTTTTTTCGGCGTGCCGGACAGGTATCCGGTCCCGGCGATGCGCCACACTTCGGCTCCTCCCACTTCACAAATTGCCCACCTTGATTATGAGGGATAAGGTAGAACAATCTTCTCCATAAATTGAAATGGGCCTCGCATCCCAGGAATAGCTCGCATAGAGCGACATAACCCGCAATATGAAGGATAGAGGCGGGAGTGAGACTGTGCAATTGGAGGCCATAATACTCCAATAGACCTCGGACGAAGGGATGGATCAGAAATCCGACACCTCTTAATAAGAAGGGGATGAAGCATACTCGTGCTCCTCTGGACGGATTGGGGAAGTTCTCCACTTGAGACCCGCCCTTGAAGGACATCATCCCTGCTCGTACGGGGACCAAATCCGCGAGGGGGGGGGGGTGAGAAAGCCCTGTGTTTGCAGCTTCACCAGCTGACTGTGAGAAACTAAACATCTCTCCCAATCCCCCTTTTCGGAGTTGTGGGGACGAGAGGAAGAGCTGGGAGCGCTAGCCATGTTGGGGTGGTTCTGCTCCACAAGCTTTGAGGGTTTCTTCCGCGAGATTTGGAGGGGATTTGAGATCTATTCTCTTTAAATAGGCACCTTTCTGGTACGGTCAGGGTGGTATGTGCAAAAATACCCTGACCTCTCGCATTCGCTCGACACGTGGAAGCTGAAGTTGTCGATGCACAAAAGCCGAGGGGTACATCATTAAATGGAAGGCCGAACACACTACTTGGAAGTCACTAGTGGAGGAACCCGCCTTGCAATGCCGAAGACAATCTATGCGCCAAACACCTCGTCATTGAAGACTAGTTTGGGGGCTACTCAGGGAGTCCTAGACTAAGGGGTCCTCAGGCGTCCGACCTGTTAGCCATGGGCTGGACTGATGGGTTGTGAAGATACGAAGACCGAAGACTGCACCCATGTCCGGACGGGACTCTCCTTGGCATGGAAGGCAAGCTTGGCGGTCAAATAAGTAGATTCCTTTCTTTGTAACCGTCCGTATGTAACCCTAGATCCCCCCGGTGTCTATATAAACCGAAGGACTTAGTCCAGAGGGAGGACAATCATTACCATATTCATATAGGCTAGGCTCTTAGGGTTTGGCCATCTCGATCTCATGGTAGATCAACCCTTATAATACTCATATTCATCAAGATCAATCAAGCAGCACATAGGGTATTACCTCCATAGAGAGGGCCCGAACCTTGGTAAAACATTGTGTCCCCCATCTCCTGTTACCATCGATCCTAGAGGCACAGTTCGGAACCCCCTACCCGAGATCCGCCGGTTTTGACACCGACAACCATTTCCTCAGCTGATGAGAAAGCCAAAGCTGTTGTTATTAATGAAGGCACTCGTCCATTGGATGGTCGGTTTCACAAAGCTGCATCCTATTCCACCAATGATGACTTTGCAACACAAGATTCTGTCGCCAAAGCTTCAAAGCAAAATCCTCAAGCCACTACCTCATGAGTGATGACTGATCGCGAGCTTCTCCTCAGTCTTCATCGGAAGGTAGATCACAATCACAAGTGGGTCAAGCGTCAATTTGGCTCGATTCTTCAGAATATGACTGAGGGAGTCCTGGACTAAGGGGTCCTCGGGCGTCCGGCCTGTTAGCCATGGGCCGGACTGATGGGCTGTGAAGATACGAAGACCGAAGAGTGCACCCGTGTCCGGATGGGACTCTCCTTGTCATGGAAGGCTAGCTTGGTGACCAAATATGTAGATTCCTTTCTTTGTAACCTACCTTGTGTAACCCTAGATCCTCCCGGTGTCTATATAAACTGGAGGACTTAGTCCGAAGGATAGATACATTATCATAACCATACAAGCTCGGCCTCTAGGGTTTAGCCATTACGATCTCGTGGTAGATCAACTCTTGTAATACTCATATTCATCAAGATCAATCAAGCAAGACGTAGGGTATTACCTCCATAGAGAGGGCCCGAACCTGGGTAAAACATTGTGTCCCCTGTCTCCTGTTACCATCGACCTTAGACGCACAGTTCGGGACCCCCTACCCGAGATCCGCCGGTTTTGACACCGACATTGGTGCTTTCATTGAGAGTTCCACTGTGCTGTCGCCAAAAGGTTTGATGGCCCCTTCAATCGTCAATAATGACGCTGTCCAAGGAGAAACTTTCCTCCCCGGACAAATCTTTGTGTTCGGCGGCTTCGCACTGCGAGCCAATTCGTTTGGCCATCTGGAGCAGATCGAAAGCTACGCCCCTGGCCATCAGGTCAGATTTGGGAACTTGAAGTACGTTGCGGACATCCGTGGAGACTTGATCTTTGCCGGATTCGATACCGCGGCTACCACTCCTGGTCACCCCGAGAGACATCGCCTAAATCTGTCATCGGATTGCATCTAGGAGACAGCTCCCGTACCCGCTCTGGCCTTAGATCCGGAGCATACTGCGCCATCCAAGGACGGGAAGCTCAACCCCGCCACGGAGGCCACAGATTCCCCGGTGTTGGAGCCGCACATAGCCTTGATCTCACACAATACCTATGCCACCGGAACTCTAGACTCGTCTCTGGCCGTATATTCCGAACCATGTGAGCCCACGGACGCCGAACTTGATCATTTATCGATCTTCGAATTTGGTGTCGCAGACATGTTCCAGCACTCGCCTTTGGGTGACATGCTAAACTCATTAAAAAACATGTCCTTGACGGAGGATTCACAGCCGAACTCTATCTGGTCCGAACTAGGGGCTGACGGTGGAGAATTTTGCTTTCCACCCGCCACCCACTTCATAGCCACGGTCGAGGATTTGACCGACACACTTGATTACGACTCTGAGGACATCGATGGTATGGACGACGATGCTAGAGAAGAAGGGGCCCAGAACCCGCCATTCACCGGATGCTGGACGACCACTTCCTCGTATGATGTATACATGGTGGACGCACCAAAGGAGAACATCAACGATGACAAGGAAGATCCAGCTGAAGATAAACCTTCCGAAATACAATCCAAGCGCCGGCTTCAGCGGCGCCACTCTAATTCATGCCGCAGTAAAGACAGTAACACCAACAGAGGAGAAGATAACACTCCAGAAGGTGCCGAAGACAATGAAGACCCCATTGAAATAGCTAATGAACAAGATGAACTGGAAGATGAGCAGGTTAGCCCTGGTAAACAGGCCACACATGAAGACTCAGAGGACGGAAGTTATCTTCTGCTCTCCGAGGATGAGGTGAGCCTCGGCACCAACAATTTCATCGAGCCTGAGGAACCTCTTAAGCAGGAGCGCTTCAAGTGCCAGCTAATAGAGACTTCAAGGAGCCTGAAAAAGAAGCAGTAGCAGCTTCAAGCTGACCAAGATCTGCTCAATGATAAATGGACCGATGTACTAGCAGCCGAAGAATACGGCCTCAAGCGCCCAACCAAAAGCTACCCAAAGCGCAATTGCTACCTCAGTTTAACGAGGAGCCGCCAGAATACATACCACCATCGTACAATGCGGCTGACCGACCACCACGTGGTCGGGACAAAACGGCAACTCACGCCGAACGCCAGCCCACCCCGCCTCATTGCACAGGTAGAGGTAAATTAGCCCACGGCCATACATATGACCTCTGGCAAAACCTGAACAATAAAGCAGGACATACCAGATCAATCTACGGATTGCGTGGACATGCCTCGACACGCGATGATGTCCACCTATTCGGACGTGACAAACTTAGTCATGCACGGGCTAAAAACCCCAGACGGACTCCATCAGAGCTACGTTGCGATATGGCCCGATATAGAGGCGCCGCACACCCTCATTGCTTTACCGATGAGGTCATGGATCATGAATTCCCAGAAGGGTTCAAACCCATGAATATAGAATCATACGATGGAACCACGGACCCCGTGGTGTCGATCGAAGACTTCATTCTCCACATTCATATGGCACGCGGCGATGACCTCCACGCCATCAAATACCTCCCTTTAAAACTCAAGGGGCCAGCTCGGCATTGGCTCAACAGTCTGCCTGAAAATTCTATTGGCAGCTGGGAGGACTTGTAAGAGGCCTTCCTCGATAACTTCCAAGGTACATATGTTCGACCTCCGGACGCTGATGACTTAAGCCATATAGTTCAACAGCCTGGAGAGTCCTCCAGGAAATTTTGGACTAGGTTCTTAACTAAAAAGTACCAAATCGACGATTGTCCGGACGCAGAAGCCCTAGTAGCCTTCAAACACAGCATCCGCGACGAATGGATCGCTCGCCAACTCGGCCAAGAAAAGCCAAAATCCATGGCGGCCCTCACGGCACTCATGACCCGCTTTTGTGCGGGCGAGGACAGTTGGTTGGCCCATAGCAAAAACAATGCAAGTGATGCCGACACCCTTGAAGTTAAAAATAACGAAGACAAGTCTCGATGCAATAGGTACAAGCGTCGAAACAACAGTGACAACACCGACGATACGGGGGTCAATGCCGGATTCAGTGGCTCTAAGTCCGGTCAGTGGAAGAAGCCATTCCAAAAGAACAATTTAGGCCCATCCAGCTTGGACTGCATACTTGATCGTCCGTGCTAGATTCATGGCACCCCGGACAAACCACCCAATCATACAAATAGAGATTGCTGGGTTTTTAAACAGGTCGGCAAATTAAATGCCGTGAACAGGGAAAAGGGATCGCAAAGCAAGGACGATGACGAAGAGCCCCAGCAACCGAACATAGGGGGACAGAAGAAGTTTCCCCCTCAGGTCAAAACGGTGAACATGATATACGCTACCCACATCCCCAAGAGGGAGCGCAAGCATGCGCTCAGGGACGTCTACGCGATAGAGCCAGTCGCCCCAAAATTTAATCCATGGTCGTCATGCCCGATCACTTTTGATCGCCGGGATCATCCGACCAGTATCTGTCACAGTGGCTCAGCCGCACTGGTCCTAGACCCAATAATTGATGGGTTCCAACTGACTCGTGTCCTTATGGACGGAGGTAGCAGCCTCAATCTGCTCTATCAGGATATAGCGCGAAAAATGGGTATTTACCCATCACGGACCAAGCCCACCAGGACTACCTTCAAAGGAGTCATACCAGGTGTAGAGGCCCGCTGTACGGGCACAATCACACTAGAGGTTGTCTTCAAATCTCCGGACAACTTCCGAAGCGAGGAGTTAATCTTCGATATCGTCCCCTTCCGCAGCGGCTATCACACACTGCTTGGACAAACTGTGTTTGCTCGATTCAACGCAGTAGCACATTATGCTTATCTCAAGCTCAAGATGCCTGGTCCATGCGGCGTCATAACGGTTAATGGAAATATGGAATGCTCCCTCCATACAGAAGATCACACAGCTACCTTAGCAGCAGAAGTACATAGCGGCCTTCTCAAGGAGAACCTTAATTCGGCTGCCGAGCCGACGGACACCATTAAGAGGGTCCGAATTACTCTGCAGCAGGAGAGCTCGGCTCGTCAGGACCTCGACTAGGAATCCGGCCTCCGTCTCAGTCCCGATCAAGGTGCCGCGCGTACATAATTACGCACTCAGAATCCCATGGGCATCGACGGAGGCATAGCTTGCTTATGGTCCATAGTACGGCTCAACCGACATCGGATACACACATACTTTCACTTTTACTTGTTTCCTTTTCAGGTCTCAATCCCACAGGCCCCATCTAGTGGTCTGGTCATCGGTCCTCTTGAAGGATAAACACACCAAGACGGTGAGAAACGCAGACATATGGGGGACTTTTTAGGTGATTCCGTTAACGATAACTCTACCTGTTTTTAGGACCCACATGCAGCTCTCCCTTGGTTTCGGCATGTCAAATAGCCTGTTTCTTATCGCACTACCTGTATCAATACGCCTTGACATACTAATTAAATTACAATTTGAACAGTTTGCGGCTGGAGCTTTAGGACCCCAACTTTTTACCTTTGCACCTTTTCTGTTTTATTTCTCATTTTTCTCTCAGCTCCCCTGTGGATAACCCTATCAGGTAGCACCCATACACTTTGGTACATTTGATGTTTGCCAGGGGCTTCATAGCACCCCACATTACGACAACAAAAGTCCGAACACTTTTTATAAGTATAGTTTGGCACCCCAAATTTAGCATTACATGCATTGGCTCCGAATCATGTCTTTGGTCAATAGTTGGGTTTCCTGGCTCCTGTTCTTGCTACCTTACATTCTGCTATATCGTCTAAGGTAGTAAAGGGAGAACTACTGCAATTGTGCCTTGGTTTATCCAAAGGAGCACCTCAGTAGAGAAAGCCGAAAACTGACTGTCATGATGCGGCGAGAGCCGGTCAGCTGTTCGGAGGTTACAAATCATTGGAGATTTCTTCCGCATTACGTGAAGGATTGGTACTTCCCGATCAGACGCTTATAGCACTCTAGTGCGGATACTAGGGGCTGCGCCCATGTTTTTATTGTCGAACTCCTATGGCTAAGTGAGGGCGTTATAGCCGCATAGTCTGGTTGCCTGGTTCGTTGCGCTAAACAACTCCTTCAAGGACCATCTAATTGGATCAAGATTGTTTATATTCCATCCCAAACACCCCCGTACTACCTACGTGGGGGCAGAAGCCGACGACTGGTTTACCCTCAGATTTCATACAACATGGCCACACAGGAAGTAAAAATTTAAAAACATAACAAGCATTATATTGCACAATCACTTTGTTTTATCATACAAGGTAGAGGGAGCTCGAATACATTCATTCAAAGATAGTGTCTTTCACACAATGATCCACAACAATGTGGGACCCCTCTAGGACATCGCCGAAGTATCGCTCGAGGTATGCGGTGCTCCTTCCCCTCCGGCGGCCCCTCGGTTGCTAATTTGACAGCATCCAGCTTCACCCACAAGACCTTGCAATAGGAGAAGGCCAGACGTGCGCCCTTGATGCAGACGGACCGCTTGACGACGTCCAGCCGAGGACAGACACCCACTAGTTGCTTCACGAGGCCGAAGTAACTGCCGGGTATAGCTTCGGCTGGCCACAACCGGATTATTAAATCCTTCATGGCCAGTTCGGCCACCCCTATGCAGCTCGACCAGCTATTTTAGCCGACCACTGAAGGGCACCGGATGTTCTGGCCCAAGATATTGCGACCAGAACAACTTCTCCATGGAGCTCCCTTCTTCGCCTCGGAAGAACTCCGCAGCGTCAGCCACACTGCATGGCAGATCAGTAAAACCCCCTGGAGAACTCTGAATCTGGGTTAGTAAACGATATTTCATCTTCACATTCTTGCTTTGCATATTGAATGCCTTACCCGCCACGATCTTCCTGGCCTACTGGATCTCCTGGATGGCGCCCTGGGCCTCATTCCGGGCTACCTCCGCACTCTGACGAGCCTTGGCGGGTTCAATCTCTTGAACCGACGCATCGCGCTCCAAGGCCTCGCACTTCTTCACCACATCCTCGAGCTCCTGTTGGACCTCATTGACCCGGGCCTTGAGCTTCTTCCGAGCGGCCTGCTCCTTGACAGCCTTCCCTTCGGCTTCGGCCAGGGCCTTTTTCAGGGCCTCGACCTCGGTCGTCGCCTCTGTACACATCATGGCATTTCGGTCACTGCATATCATTTTACCTTTTTCGAATACATAACAGGTTATTACTTACCTTGTTTTTCCTGGAGTTGCCTCTTCACCTGGCCCAGCTCCTCCTCGGTCTCCGCCAGTTTCTGCTTCAGTCCGAAGACTTCGGCACTATGCGAGGCTACAACCAACAACGATGCATGTGTTTACATTTCAGTAAAATTTAGTTAGTTTCCTGCAATAGGAGATTGATCCTTTGTCCGGCTTTTTCTTTCCAAACACCGGACAGTGTCTCAGGGGCTACTGTCTACATTGGGATTTTCTCTTTTTTGCGTCGCTTACCTCGAAACCTGTCAGTAGGCTGATGCAGGCTTCGGTTAGTCCGCTTTTGGCGGACTAAACCCTTTCAATTACCGTGCCCATAAGGACACGGTGCTCATCCACAATGGAAGCGCCTTGCAGTTTTTCCTGGAGTTGCCTCTTCACCTGGCCCAGCTCCTCCTCGGTCTCCGCCAGTTTCTGCTTCAGTCCGAAGACTTCGACACTATGCGAGGCTACAGCCAACAACGATGCCTGTGTTTACATTTCAGAAAAAATTAGTTAGTTTCCTGCAATAGGAGATTGATCCTTTGTACGACTTTTTCTTTCCAAACACCGGACAGTGTCTCAGGGGCTACTGTCTACATTGGGATTTTCTCTTTTTTGCGTCGCTTACCTCGAAACCTGTCAGCAGGCTGATGCAGGCTTTGGTTAGTCCGCTTTTGGTGGACTAAACCCTTTCAATTATCGTGCCCATAAGGACACGGTGCTCATCCACAATGGAAGCGCCTCGCAGCGCTTCCAGCAGATTGTCCAGTGCCCCTGGTTGGACAGGGGTCAATGGCGGAATAGGCATCCCCCTTCTTTCATAGAAGGTTGCGTGCCGGATTCCGGAGCCACATCGGTCTTCGGAATTGAGTCTGGCTGACGGCCGAACTGAATATGGCCCTCCCCACTAGTCTCCATGGGGATTGATTCCCCCTGGTGTTCGACGACGGGGGTTTCGCCTTCTGGCGCCTCCTGAGCCTCTCCCCCGCCTGGAACAGTCCTTCGGGACAGCACCTCCACATCGTCCCTAGCCTTGGGGGAGTGAGTGGCCTGCGGTGAATCGCTGGACTGTAATAGCATAACTAATAATATCAATACAACAAAGAGGAAAGACTTGGTTTATGGGCGGATATGAGTTTTAGCACTAACGATGCGGCCCGAGGCTTAGTGCGGGGGCGTCTCTCCGGACTGCTGTCGACGTCCCATGCGGAGTTATCTGCAAGGGAGCTCTTCCCGTTCTTGGACATCTCTGCCTCTAGATTTCTGGAAGCTGCCCACTTCTTCCTCCCCTCATCAGGAGGAGGGTTGTTCTCCTCCTCCTCCTCATCGTCGTCTTCAGCGGCGGAGGAGCAGGTCTTGTCTTCGGACGTCGCGTCTAAAGCGCCCTTGTGGGAGGGGCCACTTCGGACCCCCTTGGCCTTCCCTGTGGCCTTCTTCTCCGGCGCCTTATAGGGCGCCGGCACCAGCATCTTTGCTAAACGCTGGATGACCGGTTCTTCAGGCAGCGGAGCCGGACATTGGATCCGCTTCGCCTTCTCCATCCACTCCTAAAGAAGCCATGATAATGAAAGCTTAGATATCGTCCTTGAAACAAGCAAGTAAAGGATGAAGTAAAGATTTACCTTGCTGGCGGAGCGATTAACGTTGTACCCGTGGTCTGAGGTTGTGACCGGCGGTGTCTTGTTACCCTTGAAGAGCAACTTCCAGGCATCTTCGTGGGTTGTTTCGAAGAGCCTCTCTAGGGTTTGGTGCTTCTTCGGATTAAACTCCCATAGAGAGTGACTTCGGCTTTGGCAGGGGAGAATCCGGCAAACTAGCATCACCTGGATTACATCGACAAGTTTGACATCCTTGTCCACCATGCTTTGAATGCGCGTTTGCAGCGCTGTCAGCTCGTCTGACGAACACCAGTTCGAGCTCTTCTCAACCCAGGAGGTGAGTCGCATGGGAGCCCCAGAGTTGAATTCGGCAACCGTGGCCCAGGTGGCATCGCAGGGTTCTATAATGTAGAACCATTGTTTCTGCCATTCCTTGATAGACTCCACGAAAGTGCCTTTTGGCCAGGAGACGTTGGCCAGCTTGCTCACCATGGTGCCTCCGCACTCCGTGTGCTGGCCATACACCACCTTCGGCTTCACATTGAAGATTTTGAGCCACAGCATGAAGTGGGGTTGGATGCGGAGGAAGGCTTCACACATGATGATGAACGTCGAGATGTTGAGAAAGGAGTTCGGGGATAGGTCGTGGAAGTCTATCCCGTAGTAGAACATCAGCCCGCGGATGAAGGGGTGGAGTGGAAACCCTAACCAATGGAGGAAATGAGGGATGAATGCTACCCTCTCATTGGGCTTCGACGTGGGAACGATTTGTCCCTGGGCTGGAAGGCGGCGGGCGATTCCCTTCGCCAGATACCCGACCGCCCGAAGCTCGGTGACGTCCTCCTCCTTGACGGAGGAGGCCATCCACTTGCCTTGACCTCCGGATCTCCACATGGTTGGGTGCTTGCTCGAGTGGGAAACAGATGAGAACTTGGGCGCTGGAGCTCAAGAGTGGAAGGACAGAGGAAGAGAGAAGGCGTGGGAGAAGAAAAGGGATTCTTATCTCCTTATAAAGGCAGTGAATATTGAACGCCTCCCCACTCTCCTTGAAATTCGCCTACTCCCAAGGGATGTATAAACGGCATGGTTGGGTTACCCACGCCTGTATTGATAAGGATCCCACAATAAGGGGACACGATCACTGCTTTGACAAGACGTGCCAATGGAAATCGCATCTCGAAAGACGAGATGGCAGATAAAACGGTTCGATATAGTGACCGGGAAGACGTGATGTCATGTTGTAAAAAATATGGCAGCGGATTGGACTCGTGGAATATTATATTCTCTCTACGATTGTGTGTGGTGTGTGTTACAGGTCCGGACACGTCGATACGTCCGAAGACTATTTTGGAGTTCGGGGAAGGAACCCGCCTTGCAATGCCGAAGACAGACCTACGCGCCGGATACGTTGTCATTGAAGCCAGGTTCAGGGGCTACTGAGGGAGTCCTGGACTAAGGGGTCCTCGGGCGTCCGGCCTGTTAGCCATTGGCCGGACTGGTGGGCTGTGAAGATACAAAGACCGAAGACTGCACCCGTGTCCGGATGGGACTCTTCTTGGCGTGGAAGGCAAGCTTGGCGACCAAATATGTAGATTCCTTTCTTTGTAACCTACCTTGTGTAACCCAAGATCCTTCCGGTGTCTATATAAACTGAAGGACTTAGTCCGGAGGATAAATACATTATTATAACCATACAAGCTAGGCCTCTAGGGTTTAGCCATTACTATCTCACAGTAGATCAACTCTTGTAATACTCATATTCATCAAGATCAATCAAGCAAGACGTAGGGTATTACCTCCATAGAGAGGGCCCGAACCTGGGTAAAACATTGTGTCCCCTGTCTCCTGTTACCATCGACCTTAGACGCATAGTTCGGGACCCCCTACCCGAGATCCGCCGGTTTTGACACCGACATTGGTGCTTTCATTGAGAGTTCCGTTGTGCTGTCGCCAAAAGGTTTGATGGCCCCTTCAATCGTCAATAATGACGCTATCCAAGGAGAAACTTTCCTCCCCGGACAAATCTTTGTGTTCGGCGGCTTCGCACTACGAGCCAATTCGTTTGGCCATCTGGAGCAGATTGAAAGCTACGCCCCTGGCCATCAGGTCAGATTTGGGAACTTGAACTACGTTGCGGACATCCGTGGAGACTTGATCTTTACCGAATTCGATACCGCGGCTACCACTCCTGGTCACCCCGAGAGACATCGCCTAAATCTGTCATCGGATTGCATCTAGGAGACAGCTCCCGTACCCGCTCTGGCCTTAGATCCGGAGCATACTGCGCCATCCAAGGACGGGAAGCTCAACCCCGCCACGGAGGCCACAGATTCCCCAGTGTTGGAGCCGCACATAGCCTTGATCTCACACAATACCTATGCCACCGGAACTCCAGACTCGTCTCTGGCCGTATATTCCGAACCATGTGAGCCCACGGACGCCGAACTTGATCGTTTATCGATCTTCTAATTAGGTGCCGCAGACATGTTCCAGCAGTCGCCTTTGGGTGACATGCTAAACTCATTAAAAAACCTGTCCTTGACGGAGGATTCACAGCCGAACTCTATCTGGTCCGAACTAGGGGCTGACAGTGGAGAATTTTGCTTCCCACCCGCCACCCACTTCATAGCCACGGTCGAGGATTTGACCGACACACTTGATTACGACTCCGAGGACATCGATGGTATGGATGATGATGCTAGAGAAGAAGGGGCCCAGAACCCGCCATTCACCGGATGCTGGACGACCACTTCCTCGTATGATGTATACATGGTGGACGCACCAAAGGAGAACATCGATGATGACAAGGAAGATCCAGCTGAAGATAAACCTTCCGAAATACAATCCAAGCGCCGGCTTCAGCGGCGCCGCTCTAATTCATGCCGCAGTAAAGACAGTAACACCGACAGAGGAGAAGATAACACTCCAGAAGGTGCCGAAGACAATGAAGACCCCATTGAAATAGCTAATGAACAAGATGAACAGGAAGATGAGCAGGTTAGCCCTGGTAAACAGGCCACACATGAAGACTCAGAGGACGGAAGTTATCTTCTGCTCTCCAAGGATGAGGTGAGCCTCGGCACCGACGATTTCATCGAGCCTGAGGAACCTCTTAAGCAGGAGCGCTTCAAGTGCCAGCTAATAGAGACTTCAAGGAGCCTGAAAAAGAAGCAGTAGCAGCTTCAAGCTGACCAAGATCTGCTCAATGATAAATGGACCGATGTACTAGCAGCCGAAGAATACGGCCTCAAGCGCCCAACCAAAGCTACCCAAAGCGCAATTGCTACCCGAGATCCGACGGTTTTGACTGAGGATCACCCGTCCCGGGCTGACAATCCAGGTCACTTGGCTTTGGTGGTTGCTCGTTAGGTGGGAGGGTACAAGTTTACTAAAGTGCTTATGGATGGAGGCAGTAGCATCAATATTGTTTACTATGGTACTTTTCGCCATATGAATCTAACTGACAAAGATCTTAAGCCCCTACTGTTTTTCATGGGGTGGTAACCGGTAAGTCGAGATACCCAGTGGGTAAGATAGCTTTGGAAGTAGCTTTTGGAGATGATCAAGATTTCAGAGCTGGGACATTAACTTTTGAAGTAGTCATGATCAAGAGCCCTTATCACACCCTATTTGGACGGCCGGCTTATGCTAAATTCATGGCACGGCCTTGTTATGTTTATGTGCAGCTTATGATGCCGGGTCGTAAGGGCACTATCACAGTACACGGCAATAGGAAGATAGCTTTGGAATGTGAAGAGGGCGATGCTGCTTACACTGAGTCTGTTTGTGCAACAGAGGAGTTGAAGTTCTATAAAGATAATTTTGACCCGGCCGATATGACACCATTGAAAAAGCCAAGCACAAAGCATGATCCTTTGTTGAAGTTTAAGTCGGCAAATGACACTAAGTTGGTTGATTTTGTTCCTGGCGATTCATCCAAGCAGTTCAGTATCAGTGCTAATATGGATCCGAAATAGGAAAGCGCTCTCATCGAGTTCATCCGTGAGAACCGGGACATCTTTGCATGGAAGCCTTCAGACATGCCAGGTGTACCGAGCGGACTCGCTGAGCACACTCTCAATGCTGATCCAAAGTTTAAACTGGCCAAGCAATTGCTTCGTCGTTTTAATGAAGAGAGGCGTAAGGCCATTGGTGAAGAAGTGGCCCGACTCTTGGCGGTCGAGTTCATCATTGAAGTTTTTCATCCTGAATGGTTGGCTAACCCGGTGTTGGTACTTAAGAAAAATGGCACCTAGCATATGTGCATGGATTACACAGATCTTAATAAGGCCTGTTGGGCTGATCCTTTTGCTCTCCCCCCTATTGATCAGATCATTGATGGTACGGCGGGTTGTGAGCATTTGAGTTTTTGGGATGCTTATTCTGGTTATCATCAGATCAAGATGGCAGTTAAGGACCAGGAGAAGACAACATTCATCACTCCCTTTGGAGCCTTCTGCTATGTGTCTATGCCTTTCGGGCTCAAGAGTGCCTAGGCGACTTATCAGCGATGTGTTCAAAATTGCCTTCATGACCAGATTGGATGCAATGTTCATGCTAATGTGGATGATATTGTTGTGAAATCCAGGAAGAAGGAGACTTAGATAGATGATTTGAAGGAGACCATTGAGAATCTCCGGGTCTACAAGATGATGCTTAACCCGGCCAAGTGTGTCTTTGGTGTGCCAGCAGACAAGCTCTTGGGTTTTTTTTGGTTTCTTTAAGAGGCATTGAAGCTAACCCGGAGAAAATCAAGGCTATAACTTCTTTGGCTAAACCGGCATGTATCAATGACATCCAACGTTTGGCGGGTCGTATTGCGGCTTTGAGCCGGTTTATAAGCCGTCTGGGAGAGAAGGCTATTCCTTTGTATAAAATGATGAAGAAAACAGATCACTTTGTCTAGAGTGATGCTGCCAATCAGGCGTTTGAGGCGTTGACAAAGCAGTTGGTTGAGCTGCCAATCCTTGTAGCTCCTATCAATATGGAGCCCCTGCTGTTCTATGTAGCTACTAATAGGAGAGCCGTTAGTGTAGCAGTTGTTGTGGAAAGGAAAGAATCAGGCAGGGAACATCCGATTCAGTGGCCGGTTTACTATGTCATTGAGGTACTCATTGAATCCAAGCAGAGATACCCACATTGGCAGAAGCTAGTTTATGGAGTGTTCATGGCTAGTCATAAATTAAAGCAGTATTTCCTTGGTCATCCCATCACTATGGTCAGTTCTGCTCCCTTAGGGGATATTATTCAAAACAGATAAGCCACAGGCCGAGTAGCCAATTGGGCTATTGAGCTTGGACCCCATGGTTTGAATTATATGCCTCGGATAGCTATCAAGTCTCAAGCACTTGTAGATTTCATCAACGATTGGACAGAGCTGCAGATGCCTGAGGAAAAGCCGGATAACACATATTGGACTATTCATTCTGATTGGTCTAGGCAATTGGAAGGCTCTGGGGCTGGAGTTATTTTGACTTCCCCACGAGTTGATAAATTTTGTTATGTCTTAAGATTGATGTTCCCTTGTACTAACAATGCAGCTGAGTATGAGGCCCTGGTCCATGGTCTTCGGATGGCTAAAGAGATGAATTTAAGCCGGGTGAGGTGCTTTGGCGACTCAGATTTGGCGGCTCAACAGGTTTTTGGAACTTGGGTTTCCAAAGACTCGCTCATGGCAGCTTATCATGAAGAGGTTGATGCTATCGCTGGTCATTTCAAGGGCTATCAAGTGGAGCATGTTGATCGCAGGAAAAATGAGGCGGCTGATGCTTTAAGCCAGCTGGGGTCCCAGCATAAGCCGGTACCACCTAATATTTTCCTTGATATTTTGCATAACCCTTCAGTTAAATTGCCTACGGATGAAGATCTTGCTATTCCTGACCCGGAGGCGCAGTTGGTGGCGGCTCTACATGCTATCCCTAATTGGATAGTTCCATATTTGGCTTATTTGACCCGGGGTGAGTTACCTGAAGATGAAACTTTAGCCAGGCAGATAAATTGACGGTCTAAGTCCATGACTATTGTTAATGGAGAGTTGCACCGATGCAGTGTATCAGGGGCATTTTAGCATTGTGTTTCTCCTGAGGAGGGCCGTGAGATTCTACGAGAGATTCATGAAGTAGATTGTGGCCATCATGCCAGCTCTAAGTCTCTCGTGGCTAAGGCTTTTCATCATGGGTTCTATTGGCTGACGGCTCATGTTGATGCAGACGATTTGGTTAGCAAGTGTGATGGTTGTCCGAAATTTTCGAGACGAGCTCATGTGCCGGCTCAAGAATTGAGGAAGATTCCAATTACTTTGACATTTGCAGTCTGTGGCCTGGATATGGTTGGGCCTTTTAGAAGATCCGAAGACAAAAAGACTTATGTCTTGGTGGCAGTTGACAGGTTTATGAAGTGGGTTGAGGCAGAGCCGGTCAACAAGTGTGACGCGGCAACGGCGGTTCAATCCATCAAAAAGGTGATTTTCCATTTTGGCTACCCTCACAGCATCATAACTGATAATGGCACTAATCTGTCCAAGGCTGCTATGAAAAAAAATCTGTCAACAAGAACATATTTGTCTTGATGTTTTATCGGTGGCCCACCCCCAATCCAACGGTCAAGCTGAAAGAGCCAATCAAGAAATCTTGAGAGGCATAAAACCACGGCTTATGGTCCCTTTGCAAAGGACACCAGGTTGTTGGGTTGAGGAGTTACCTTCTGTGCTTTGGAGTATCAATACTACCCCAACGGATCTACGGGTTACATGCCTTTCTTTATGGTTTACGGAGCAGAAGCGGTTCTCCCCAGTGACATCCGTCATGACTCACCCCGCGTGGCGGCTTATATTGAAGTTGATAATGAAAAGGCACGTCAAGATGCTCTTGACCTCCTGGATGAGGAGCGAGACCTTGCGGCGGCTCATTCTGCAATCTACCAGCAAGATCTGCGTCGATATCATAGTCGCCTGGTTAAAACCCGGACCTTTCAAGAAGGTGACTTGGTGCTCCGACTTATCCAGGATCAAACAGATATGCATAAGTTATCCCCACCTTGGTAAGGGCCTTTTGTGGTCAGCAAAAATCTGAACAACGGATCATACTACCTCGTCGACATTCGAGACCACAAGGACTCACGCACGTCGGAGGAGGAGACCCATCGGTCATGGAATATTTCTCATCTTCGTCCTTATTACACCTAAGCCACCGTCTCTTGTGTTGTACATATTTCTACTCATGTATATATTATGATTAGTATAATAAAGCTGGCATCCCTGATAATTCAGGGCCTCTGTTGTTTCATTTCTGAGTATCTGAGTCTTTATTCTCAATTCATAAGATTACTTGGGGGCTTCCTACTCACTGAGCATAGCTATGACTACCCTCTTGATCCGGCTTGCACGCCTTGTTACAAATAACATGGATGCTTCGTGCTCACTCAGCATAGCTATGATTTGCCTTTGATCCGGCTTATACGCCTTGTTGCAAATGACTTGCGGGCTCTTTTGCTCAAGTTGAATTGTTGCCAAAGAGAACTTGTGATAATGTGCAGTTCAAACATAGGTAACCTGCCTTGATGGCTTGTTAAAGGTCACTTGGGGGCTTCCTGTTCAATGAACATAGCTATATTACCCTTTTGATCAGCTTGGACGCTAGGTGTATTCACCAAAAATCTGGGTTATCCTGCCTTTGTATGTCTGCCACTCCGCCCAGGTAATCCTGGAATGGCTCGCCGAACTCTTGACAGTCAATCTTATAAAGACCCTGAACTTGTCAAGATTAAAACGACGATTGGTCATGTGAGGCCTGGCTTACAGGTTTGAATAAAGGATTAACTCAGTGGCTGTGCGGCCCTTGAATAGCACTTGATATTGAGGTTTAGCAGCCTATGAAAGCCTTGTTTTTCTATTTTGATGTTCTAGTTGAACATTTTTTGGGTTCATCTTTTGTACCATATTGACATGTGGTTTAAAATGATTCAGGCCATATAGCCTTAATCTTTGTGGCTCATATTTGAGCATGTCTGTGGTTTTGATAACCCGGCCTGGCTTTGGACAATAAGTCGCCAATGTGTTTTGATTGTGCATTTAGAGCGTTGTGCTCTAAATCTTTCGGCTATTACCCTCAATGCATTTGGCATGGTAAGCCGGCAGTGTGAACAAATATAACTGGTATGTTATTCGTTTATTCTATGAATATGCGAGGTTTTTGATAACCTGCCCTGGTTATGGACTATGCAAGTCACCAGTGGATTTTATATTGTGCATCAAGACCCTCCTTGGGGTAAACCGCTAGGGCACATGTTATCCGCTTGTGTACATGGAGTATGATGAATATGACTCGTCTGACTAATACTATTATGAGCAAAAATGGCAGATCTTTACATATCAAGATCGGTGGTGAAAGTGTTATGAACAATAAAACATGCACAACGTCATGATAAATCATGGTTTTCATCTAGCCTATTAGAAGGAATTGAGCGGCCCAAAAGAATAAGTGTTTTGATGAACATAGCTTCCCATGCTGTGGATGATAAGCTAGCACTTGGATCAGTTCTCTTGGCCTTGGCGTGTTTAAGATTCCGGGTTATCTTACACTGGTTCTTCTTCTTCTTGTTCACCCATTTGCTGGTAGTCAGATGTGGCCCAGTTGATTCCAGTCAAAGCTCTAAATACAGCTTCATCATCTATAAGGCTTGACGAGTCAATATCAGGGGCAAAGGTATGCTTACGTGTTGGCGAGATAAGGTTCACGGACTCATGAGCCGGTGCCTTCACCTTTGCATTATCAACATCATAAACCGGATGGTACTTGGAGATATCAGTTTTTTCAGCCAATTTGCTTGCCAAAGGATGCATGTCCCTTACTATATTGGTGAAGTTGTCGGCGCTGAAGGGAGACCCATCTTCTTTTAAGCTTGGGCAACCGGTGGCTAGCTCTTCCAGGTCAAGTTCTGCTTGCCATGCTTTTGCCCGGCTTAGTGCGGTCATGGCACCGGCTCTGGCGGCTGATCGTTTCAATTCTTCAACCCTTTGTGGAAGCACGGATAACTTTTCCAACACTTCCTTGATGAGGCAGCAGAGATAGCTCATTGAGCACCAGTGTATAGCTGCTCCACAAGACTATATACAACCTTAAACCGGATGCGCATGTCTTGACCCAGCTTGGAGCTTCTGGAGCCTACATTACCAAAGATATTTATAAACTGGCTCAATGGTTGGTCAATATTGATGATAACAGATGGAAAGATTGAAGTATACTATTACTTACCAAAGATTGCAGTTGTTATGCTGCCGAGTTGATATTTTAAATTGGACAACTCGTCGGTTACCGGCTTAAGAGCAGCTTCCACAGCTTCTGCTCTTTTCAATAAAGCTGCATTCTCGGTCTCCCAGCCGGTTCTATCAGCACTGAAGTACTTTTTTAGATTTTCAATGTTTTCCAAAGCGGACTTTAGCTCTGATTTGGCCTTTGAAGTTTCCAATTGCTGGGTTTGAAGGCTTTACCTGAGATCATTGACTTGGGATTCCTTCATATTCAGTTCAGCCTGAGACATGCAACAAATAGGCAGTGTTATGATCATCTCATTTGAAGTACCAGGCACAATACAAGTATTTTACTTGGCACTTGGGGGCTAATGTACATTGCTCTTTTTGAAGACCATTATCTGCTGACCCGGATAAAATTCTACAACTATGGCCAGTTTATGGGGGCTACATATTCAGATTTTATTCATAAATATGGTGATAAGTCCCGGCTTAGCCGTGATGATTAAGCCGGCCCTTAGGGGCTACAGGTGCAAAATTGAGCGCTACTATTTGAAGTCTCGACTTAACTTGTCAGTTTAAGCCAGCCCTTGGGAGCTACACATGTGAAGTTAAGAGCTACGATTTGAAGTCCTGGCTTCAGCTATGCAGCTTAAGCCGGCCCTTGAGGGCTACTTGTGTTGATTCTGCAGTTCTAATATGCTATAACATGGATATCAAGATCAACAAGGATATTTAAAGTCTACAGCATATTCAAGTTTTTCATATTCAATAGACTTGTCGGCTGACGAGTATAAATTTATATGAGACAAGTTTTTTGCTTACCTCAAAACGATCTTTCATGAGATTAACCAAGCCGGCTTCAAAGTCGCGGCTGGTGTGAAGGTGGTTCAAGTAACCCACGTGAAGCTCCTGGGCATTGAATTGAGCATAGCTCTCCAGATCCAGTTTCCACTGGCTTTTGTTAGCAGCTGAGAATTCCTCTTTGGCGTTGTGCTTGGACAAGACGGTGGGGTTACCTGGTGTTGTGTAAGCCGTCCAAGTAACTACGAAATCTTCGGTTTCTTGAGCTGGCTGAGCGGGGCTGGGCGGCTTGGCCTTCTCTGGATCAACATTCATAGGGTCCGTGGTGATAGAGTGCTCCTCTGGTGGAGGGTCATCCATGGCTGCTTCTGAAGCTTGATGCAAAGATTCATACATTGTATGCTTCTTCGGGTCAGCCACCTTGGGATCTTCGGACGGTTTCTTAACCTTCAGCTTCTTGCTGGGTTTGGCCATGGCACTGAAAGAAAAACATATGATGAGATTGGTATATCAAATTGGGTAACGTGTTAAAGCAAGCAGGCTTAAGTGTTCTCACCTAGGTACGGTCTTGAATAGAGGGACCTGGGTTCTAGTGGAGTCACCGGATGAAGAGTGAGAGGTTCCCTGATAGTTTGAGTCAGAAAGGTTAAGAGGTTGTCGAAAAAGACCTGCTTTGGGAAAAGCTAAGTCGTAAATTTGTGAAACCTCTGGAGGACGCTTGCGAGGAGCCGATGTGTTGGGTAAGCCAGAGGAGAGAATTCCACTCCCGGTGTTCCGGGTTGTGTGATGAGCTTCATGCTGCCATTTCTTCAAAAGAAAGTTGGGATCTAGGTAAGCTAAAGGGTGAGAAAACCTTACTTTCCGGCTCACTTGTTGAACTTTCTGTCTTGGCAAATGTTCTGAGCCGGAGGAGAGAATAATTACCTCTTCATCATCTGCATGGCTTGCCTCCGCATCATCCTGATAGTGATCATTATCAATAAGATATACAAAATAATGAGCCAAGGGAGTCAAGTTTTACCTCCGACTCATCATTATCATCCAAGTCAAATAACTCGGAGGGGTTGGTCTTCTTTTTGGTAGGATTTTTAGGAGCCTTATTCTTTGTCTGGGTCTTCTTTGCCGGTTTATCCAGAAGTTTCTTATTCCAGAAAGAAGAGTCGGCCCGTAGCAATCACATGGCTAAGAAAATAATTCAAGGGAAGATGAGTATGGATGGAAATAGTTTAAATACTTACAGCTGGCGCTTTGTTGATTACACAGAAAGGATTTAACCCTATTTTGCTGCAATCTGCCAAGCTCTCGTTCAGTAGGGTTTTGGTCATGTCATTGATGTCTTCATCAGTCAGCTCTATCTGGCAGTGGCGTTGGGGATCTTTGGCATCTCAGGTGTACTTGCACATTAAGCCGGATTATTGGCTTAAGGGAAGAATTCTCCATGCGACCCAGCATCGGGCTAGGTCGATTCCAATAATTCCGTTAGCCATTAAGGCTCTGATCTTTGAAAAGACGGGCATATATTTGGCCCATTCTTGTGTGCTAATCTGTTCTGGCAAAGGGTGCCTATTGCTAAGCCGGTTTTCACGATAACCCGACAGAGGATTTTCTCCTTCTGGAGAAGTGTCTTGGCAGTAAAACCAAGTTTGGTTCTAGTCCTTGGGGTGACTGGGTAGTTTGGCGGCTGGGAAGGTGGCTTCTTTTCGCCTCTGAATTGAAATGCCACCTAGCTCTAGGCTGGGCCCATGTGTGAACTCAGTCTGCCAGTTTAAATAGTAAAATTCCCTGAATAGTTCTATAGTGGGCTCCGGTTGAAGGTACACCTCGTTGAATACTTGAATGTTGCAGATGTCTGAAACGGAATTGGGCCCAATATCTTGAGGGTGGAGCTTGAAAAGGTGCAGCACATCACAGAAGAATTTCGAGACGGGACGGGTAAAACCTCGGAGCAGATGATCAGTAAAGACAATTACTTCACCTTCCTTGGGCTCAGGAGGGGTTTCTGTGCCTGGGACCCTCGTTCAATGTTTCCTCGATGACCTGGGAAACAACCTAGTTGCATGAGGTGATGGTCTTGGCTTTAGACATTTTTGACTACAAAGGAAAATATTGCCGGGTTAAGGATTCTGATGCTAAGCCAGCTAGTCATCAAAAAGTAAGTGCTACCAAGAATGACATAGCTAAACTGGAACACAGTACCGGGTTATGCATATGGATTACATATCTTGCCAGCTTAACAAGGGGACTAATGCTATATGGCGGGTTATGGTTTATCGTATGAACCGCCCATGCATTTCCAGTGCAGTGGATGTACGAGTGATTTTTCCTAAGTCATGGACAAACAGATTTCATGAATTGGTGCTAAAATTTTGGATCTATAGAGGTTCAGAAAAAGGAAATTAATCCTAGACCTAAAGTGAAGGCAGTGGAAGAATTCACGTGTTCGGGTGGATCTTATACAGAAAAAAGCATCTACCGCGATTGGAAAAGGCATGCTAAGCTATTACCGCGCGTCTTCAATATCATGTTCAAATTCAACTACGTGATCTAAAGAAGGAAAAGAAGAACATAGAAGAACTCCAACGAACTGGGCAAACCCTAATGGAGATATGCTACGTGGGAGGAGGAGTACTTACTGATGCTGTTGAATAGCGAAAGTGCGCCGCGGTGCTCTGGTCCGTTCAGGTTGATGCAGCGGCCGAAGTTGAGGCAGTTGACGAAGGCCGACGGCGGCAGAGCTTGGGTGCGCAGGAACGTTGCGAGGAGGAAGACGAAGACGAGGGGGCAAGGGTGAAAAGTGAAAATGACCCCTATCCCTATTTATAAGGAGATGGATAAAAGGCATGCAAGGGAATCAAGGAGGCCGAAAAAATGATTATATGGCTACGCGGACGCCTCAATTTTCAAGAGATCCATTAAAGATAAAGATCTGTTGAGATGTTCTACACTTCATGCGAAGTTAATGCGGGATGACGTCATGGCGGGTTAACATAATTCTGAGATATGACGTCATGGCGGGTTATAATGAATTAGAAAGGGATTAGCGATGGAAAATTTTGCTAAGTCAAGTGCTGAAGATTGATGTGAACAAGTTCAAATCAACGTGGGGCCTAATGTTGGGGATATAACTACTGGGTATGACCCGCCCAGGATGGGCCGGGTCATGCCACTGGCTGCTTAAGATGAAGAGGCCCAAGAAGAGATGAAGATCGTGGTTCATAGAGCAAGCTTATTGAAGGCTCAAGACCCGGGGACGACTTGAGGCCCACGGGTGTGAGCCGCCATATGTTTAACTTGTATTATAAGGTAAACTTAGTTAGTTACTGAGCCGGACACATTGTGTATGAGCCGGCCGGGACTCTGTAAGCCATCAGGCATCAACCTGTATATAAAGGGGTGACCCGGCGGCAGGTTGACTCAAGAAACAACTAATTGAGAACTAGGTCAAGCATATTCTCTCCCTAGTAATCGAAACCCAAGCAATACAACCTAAAGTAGGAGTAGGCTTTTACCTTGTTGAGAGGGCCCGAACATGGGTAAACTCTCTGTGTCCTTTATCCCGTTTAACCCCTTCAAGATAACCTAGCTACGATGGCTCCACACCTAAGTCCTTTTGCTAGGGCATCTGTCGTGTTATGTCCATGACAATATTTGATGCATCCGTCATCGCAAATGTTTTGCACCTTTTTTGAAAAAAATACACCATCATTTGTGATTATTGCATCGCACATAGTTTCGTCGAAGGATCTCTGATCATAGTGCCGCGTTAGCAGCATCCTATAGTAGTGGCTACACTGCATCTCACTGGTAATGTGGAAGATGTGAATTCATGGGTGCTGGATTGGATGACTGAGAACACGCACTACAAAGCTCCGACCTCTGAATTGCTTCACGTCGTCCCAGTCAGTCCTACCACTGAAGGCGCCAGGCTCATTTATGAGGAACCTGAACTTTCAAATCATCTGATGCAAGTGCCGATGAAGCCTTTGAAGGCTGGCCAAGCTCCAAGGACCACACTCCTTGTGAAGGAATCGCTCTATGTCCCAAGGACTATATATTGCATTCTAACCAAAACCCTCAGTCCAATCAAGGGCCACAACTCTGATGAAGAAGAGGTTATCGGCATCATGAAGAATCTGTTGTTCAACATCATCCATGGTATTCCTATCAACTACCATGATTTCTTCATGAGGACTTTGTCCAATAATGCTCTGTCACCTTTTGAGTTGAAGCCTTATGCTCCCTGGATGATAAAATTCATTAGATCAAGGTCTTCAATTCATTACCAGGCTGACTATCAAAATCAACTCAGCTATTTGCCACCTATTGAAGTACTCAAAAGGGCCATTTCCTCAACTGATGAGAAAGCCAAAGCTGTTGTTATTAATGAAGGCACTCGTCCATTGGATGGTCGGTTTTGCAAAGCTGCATCCTTTTCCACCAATGATGACCCTGTAACACAACATTCTGTCGCCAAAGCTTCAAAGCAAAATCCTCAAGCCACTACCTCACAAGTGATGACTGATCGCCAGCTTCTCCTCAGTCTTCATCAGAAGGTAGATCGCAATCACAAGTGGGCAAGCGTCAATTTGGCTTGATTATTCAGAATACGACTATCACGCAAAACACTGTGAAGAAGAATCACTACTACCTACATGATGTTTTTGATCGCTCTTGGGCTATGTTGTCTCACCTCTACGGTGATGAAGATCTCAAGCAGATGGGCTTCCAACAGGACTTTGACTGGTCTCAGCCACCTTCGAAGAAATTCAAGAAATGCAATGGGACAGCAACATAATACGGAGGGTCAAGGTGGCAACGGTAAGCGCAAGGCTGATGGTGGTTTAGACTTTGTGGCTAACACCATACGCAAAATAATAATCAGCATCGTAAGGGGAAGTCGTTAGTGCCCCGATTTGGCGGGCCAAAATTCAACCTTGAGGCGATGATGAATCATCCTTGCCCAAAGCACGGTATGCAAGAGAAGCCGACCAGTCACCTATGGAAGGATTGCTTCATCATGAGGGAGTAGAGAAATTCCAGTTTCTCCAAGAATAATCATGGCCGGAATGGATGCTCAGGATCCGGCTCTCACGGACCTAGTTTTGGTGGTGGCGGCTCAAACTCCGATTTTCAGGGCCAAGGTAGTCAAGGTGGTTTCAATCTACAATCTGGTCAAGGGAATCCGCAGCAGCAGTCTGGCTATCAGAGCAATCCGAAGCAGCTGCATAGTTGTCTGTATCATGTGTTACCACGAGCTTGTGCAAATGAGATCAGAAAATTCATAAGCGGGCGGTGAACGCGGTTGAGCCGGCAGTCCCTCGATACTTACGATGGTCTGAACATCCCATTGTATGGAGCCGTGAGGATCGCCCACCCCGGGTTGACAATGCAGGTCAATTGGCTTTGGTGGTTGCTCCTCAGGTGGGAGGGTACACGTTTACTAAAGTGCTTATGGAAGGAGGCAGTAGCAGCAATATCCTTTACTATGATACTTTTTGCTGACAAAGATGTTAAGCTGTCTTCTACTGTTTTTCTTGGGGTGGTGACTGGTAAGTCGGCATACCCAGTGGTAAGATAGCTTTGGAAGTAGCTTTTGGAGATGATCATGATTTCAGAGCTGAGACATTGACTTTTGAAGTAGTCAAGATCAAGAGCCCTTATCACGCCATGTTTGGACGGCTGGCTTATGCTAAATTCATGGCACAACCTTGTTATGTTTATTTGTAGCTTAAGATGCTGAGTCGTAAGGTCACTATCACAGTACACGGCAAACAGGAAGATAGCTTTGGAGTGTGAAGAGGGTGATGCTGCTTATGCTAAGTCTGTGCAACAGAGGAGTTGAAGTTCTATAAAGATAATGTTGACCTGGTCGATATGACACCTTTGAAAAAGCCAAGCACAGAGCATGATCCTTTGTTGAAGTTCAAGTCAGCAGATGACACTAAGCTAGTTGATTTTGTACCTGGGGATTCATCCAAGCAGTTCAGAATCAGTGCTAATATGGACCCGAAATAGGAAAGCGCGCTCATCGAGTTCATCCGTGAGAACCGGGACATCTTTGCATGGAAGCCTTCAGACATGCCACGTGTACCGAGGGAACTCGCTGAGCGCACTCTCAATGTTGATCCAAAGTTTAAACTGGTCAAGCAATTCCTTCGTCGTTTTAATGAAGAGAGGCGTAAGGCCATTGGTGAAGAAGTGGCCCGACTCTTGGCGGCCGGGCTCATCATTGAAGTTTTTCATCCTGAATGGTTGGCTAACCCGGTAATGGTACTTCAGAAAAATGGCACCTGGCGTATGTGCGTGTATTACACCGATCTTAATAAGGCCTGTCCGGCTGATCCTTTTGCTCTCCCCCGTATTGATCAGATCATTGATGTTACGGCTGGTTGTGAGCATTTGAGTTTTTTGGATGCTTATTATGGTTATCATTAGATCAAGGTGGCAGTTAAGGTCCAGGAGAAGACAACTTTCATCACCCCCTTTGGAGCCTTCTGCTATGTGTCTATGCTTTTTGGGCTCAAGAGTGCCCATGCGACTTATCAGCGATGTGTTCCAAATTGCCTTCATGACCATATTGGACGCAATGTTCATGCTTATGTGGATGATATTATTGTGAAATCCAGGAAGAAAGAGACTTTGATAGATGATTTGAAAGAGACCTTTGACAATTTCCGGGTCTACAAGATGATGCTTAACCCGGCCAAGTGTGTCTTTGGTGTGCTAGTAGGCAAGCTCGTGGGTTTTTTTAGTTTCTTGGAGAGGCATTGAAGCTAACCCGGAGAAAATCAAGGCTATAACTTCTTTGGCTAAACCGCCATGTATCAATGACATCCAGCGTTTGGCGGGTCGTATTGCGGCTTTGAGCCGGTTTATAAGCCGTCTGGGAGAGAAGGCTATTCCTTTGTATCAAATGATGAAGAAAAAAGATCACTTTGTCTGGAGTGATGCTGCCAATTAGGCGTTTGAGGCGTTGAAAAAGCAGTTGCCTGAGCTGCCAATCCTTGCAGCTTATACAGATAAGGAGCCCTTGCTGTTATATGTAGCTGCTAATAGCAGAGCCGTCAGTGTAGCGGTTGTTGTGGAAAGGAAAGAATCAGGTAGGGAACATCCGATTCAGCGGCCGGTTTACTATGTCAGTGAGGTACTCATTGAATCCAAGTAGAGATACCCACATTGGCAGAAGCTGGTTTACGGAGTGTTCATGGCTAGTCATAAATTAAAGCAGTATTTCCTTGGTCATCCCATCATTGTGGTTAGTTCTGCTCCCTTAGGGGATATTATTCAAAACAGATATGCCACAGGCCGAGTAGCCAAGTGGGCTATTGAGCTTCGACCCCATGGTTTGAAATATATGCCTCGGATAGCTATCAAGTCTCAAGAACTTGTAGATTTCACCAATGATTGGACAGAGCTACAGATGCCCGAGGAAAAGCCGGATAACGCATATTGGACTATTCATTTTGATGGGTCTAGGCAATTGGAAGGCTCGGGGGCTGGAGTTATTTTGACTTCCCCACGAGGTGATAAATTTTGTTATGTCTTAAGATTGATGTTCCCTTGTACTAACAATGCAGCTGAGTATGAGGCCCTTGAGATGAATTTAAGCCGGGTGAGGTGCTTTGGTGACTCAGATTTGGTGGCTCAACATGTTTTTGGAACTTGGGATTCCAAAGACTCACTCATGGTAGCTTATCGCCAAGAGGTTGATGCTATCGCTGGTCATTTCAAGGGCTATCAAGTGGAGCATGTTGATCGCAGGAAAAATGAGGCGAATGATGCTTTAAGCCGGCTGGGGTCCAAGCGTAAGCCGGTACCACCTAATGTTTTCCTTGATATTTTGCATAACCCTTCATTGAATTGCCTACGGATGAAGATCTTGCTATTCCTGACCCGGAGGCGCAGTTGGTGGCGGCTCTTCATGCTATCCCCGATTGCACAGTTCCATATTTGGCTTATATGACCCAGGGTGAGTTACCTGAAGATGAAACTTTAGCTAGGAAGATAACCCGGTGGTTTAAGTCCATGACTATTGTTAATGGAGAGTTGCACCGATGCAGTGTAGCAGGGGCATTTTAGCGTTGTGTTTCTCCTGAGGAGGGCCGTGAGATTCTACGAGAGATTCATGAAGGAGATTGTGGCCATCATGCCGGCTCTAAGTCTCTCGTGGCTAAGGATTTTCTTCATGGGTTCTATTGGCTGACGGCTCATGCTGATGCAGACGGTTTGGTTAGCAAGTGTGATGGTTGTCAGAAATTTTCAAGACGAGATCATGTGCCGGCTCAAGAATTGAGGACGATTCCAATTACTTGGCCGTTTGCAGTCTGGGGGCTGGATATGGTTGGGCCTTTTAAAAGATCCGAAGACAAAAAAACTCATGTCTTGGTGGCAGTTGACAAGTTTACGAAGTGGGTTGAGGCAGAGCCGGTCAGCAAGTGTGACGCGGCAACAACGATTCAATTCATCAAAAAGCTGATTTTCCGTTTTGGCTACCCTCACAGCATCATAACTGATAATGGCACTAATCTGTCCAAGGGTGCTATGAAAAACTTCTGTCAATGAGAACATATTCGTCTTGATGTTTCATCGGTGGCCACCCCCAATCCAACGGTCAAGCTGAAAGAGCCAATCAAGAAATCTTGAGAGGCATAAAACTCTGGCTTATGGTCCCTTTGCAAAGGGCCCCAGGTTGTTGGGTTGAGGAGTTACCTTCTGTGCTTTGGAGTATCAATACTACCCCCAACAGTTCTACGGGTTACACGCCTTTCTTTATGGTTTACGGAGCAGAGGCGGTTCTCCCCAGTGACATCCATCATGACTCATCCCGCGTGGCGGCTTATGTTGAAGCTGATAATGAAAAGCACGTCAAGATGCTCTTGACCACCTGGATGAGGAGCGAGACCTTGCGGCGGCTCATTCAGCAATCTACTAGCAAGATCTGCATCAATATCATAGTCGCCTCGTTATAACCCGGACCTTTCAAGAAGGTGACTTGGTGCTCTGACTTATCCAGGATCAAACAGATATGCATAAGTTATCCCCACCGTGGGAAGGGCCTTTTGTGGTCAACAAAAATATAAACAATGGATCATACTACCTCATCGACGTTCGAGGCCACAAGGACTGACGCACGTCGGAGGAGGAGACCCGTCGGCCATGGAATATTGCTCATCTTCGGCCTTATTACACCTGAGCCACCGGCTCTTTTGTTGTACATATTTCTACTCATGTATATATTATGATTAGTATAATAAAGCTGGCATCCCTGGTAATTCAAGGCCTCTGTTGTTTCATTTCTGAGTATGTGAGTGCTTATTGTCAATTCCTAAGATCACTTGGGGGCTTCCTCCTCACTGAGCATAGCTATGACTACCCTCTTGATCCGGCTTGCACACCTTGTTACAAATAACATGGAGGCTTCCTGCTCACTCAGCATAACTATGATTACCCTTTGATCCGGCTTATACGCCTTGTTGCAAATGACTTGGGGGCTCTTTTACTCAAGTTGAATGGCTGCCAAAGAGAACTTGTGATAATGTGTAGTTCAAACATAGGTAACCTGCCTTGATGGCTTGTTAAAGGTCACTTGGGGGCTTCCTGTTTAATGAACATAGCTATATTACCCTTTTGATCAGCTTGGACGCTAGGTGTATTCACCAAAATCTGTGTTATCCTGCCTTTGTATGTCTGCCACTCCGCCGAGGTAATCCTGGAATGGCTCGCCGAACTCTTAATAGCCAATCTTATAAAGACCCTGAACTTGTCAAGGTTAAAACGGCGATTGGTCATGTGAGGCCCGACTTACAGGTTTGAATAAAGGATTAACTCAGTGGTTGTGCGGCCCTTGAATAGCACTTGATATTGAGGTTTGGAAGCCTATGAAAGCCTTGTTTTTCTATTTGAACATTTTTTGGGTTCATCTTTTGTACCATATTGACATGTGGTTTAAAATGATTCAGGCCATATAGCCTTAATCTTTGTGGCTCATATTTGAGCATGTCTGAGGTTTTGATAACCCGGCCTGGATTTGGACAATAAGTCACCAGTGTGTTTTGATTGTGCATTTAGAGCGTTGTGCTCTAAATCTTTCGGATATTACCCTCAATGCATTTGGCGTGGTTAGCCGGTAGTGTGAACAAATATAAAAGGTATGTTATTCGTTTATTCTATGAATATGCGGGGTTTTTGATAACCCACCCTGGTTATGGACTATGCAAGTCACCAGTGGATTTTATATTGGGCATCAAGACCCGCCTTGGGGTAAACCGCCAGGGCACATGTTATCTGCTTGTGTATAGGGAGTATGATGAATAGGACTCGTCTGACTAACACTATTATGAGCAGAAACGACAGAACTTTACATATCAAGATCGGCGGTTTAAAGTGTTATGAACAATAAAACATGCACAACGGCATGATAAATCATGGTTTTCATCTAGCCTATTAGAAGGAATTGAGCAGCCCAAAAGAAGAAGTGTTTTGATGCACATAGCATCCCGTGCTGTGGATGATAAGCCAGCACTTTGATCAGTTCTCTTGGCCTTGGCGTGTTTAAGATTCCGGGTTATCTTGCACTGGTTCTTCTTCTTCTTGTTCACCCGTTTGCTGGAAGTCAGACGTGGCCCAGTTGATCCCAGTCAAAGCTCTAAATATAGCTTCATCATCTATAAGTCTTGACGAGTCAATATCAGGGGCAAAGGTATGCTTACGTGTTGGCGGGATAAGGTCCACAGACTCATGAGTCGGCGCCTTCACCTTTGCATTATCAGCTTCATAAACCGGATGGTACTTGGAGATATCAGTTTCTTCAGCCAATTTGCTTGCCAAAGGACGCATGTTCCTTACTATATTGGTGAAGTTGTCGGCGCTGAAGGGAGGCCCATCTTCTTTTAAGCTTGGGCAACCGGTGGCTAGCTCTTCCGGGTCAAGTTCTGCTTGCCACGCTTTTGGCCGGCTTAGTGCGGTGATGGCACCGACTCTGGTGGCTGATCGTTTCAATTTTTCAACCCTTTGTGGAAGCACGGACAACTTTTCCAACACTTCCTTGATGAGGGAAGGTGGTTTTTTCTTATGGGAGGCAGCAGAGATAGGCCATTGAGCAACAGTGTACCACTGCTCCACAAGACTATATACAACCTTAAACCGGATGCGCAGGTCTTGACCCAGCTTGGAGCATCTGGAGCCTACATTACCAAAGATATTTACAAACCGGCTCAATGGTTGATCAATACTGATGATGATAGATTGAAGTATACTATTACTTACCAAAGATGGCAGCTGTCATGGTGCTGATTTGATATTTTAAATCGGACAACTCGTCGGTTACCGGCTTAAGAGCAGCTTCCACATCTTCTGCTATATTCATTAAAGCTGCCTTCTCAGTCTCCCAGCCGGTTCTCTCAGCACTGAAGTCCTTTATTAGATTTTCAATGTTTTCCAAAGCGGACTTCAGCTCTGATTTGGCCTTTGAAGTTTCCGGTTGCTGGGTTTGAAGGTTTTGCCTCAGATCATTGACTTGGGATTCCTTCATATTTAGTTCAGCCTAAGACATGCAACAAATAGGCAACGCTATGGTCATCTCATTTGAAGTACCAAGCACAATACAAGTATTTTACTTGGCACTCGGGGGCTAATGTACATTGCTCTTTTTGAAGACCATTCTCTGCTGACCCGGCTAAAATTCTACAACTATGGCTAGTTCATGGGGGCTACATATTCAGATTTTATTCATAAATATGGTGATAAGTCTCGGCTTAGCCATGCTGATTAAGCCGGCCCTTGGGGGCTACAGGTGCAAAATTGAGCTCTACTATTTGAAGTCCCGACTTAACTTGTCAGTTTAAGCCGGCCCTTGGGAGCTACACATGTGAAGTTAAGAGCTATGATTTGAAGTCCTGGCTTCAGCTATGCAGCTTAAGCCGGCCCTTGACGGCTACTTGTGTTGATTCTGCAGTTCTAACATTCTATAACATGGATATCAAGATCAACAAGGATATTTAAAGTCTACAACATATTCAAGTTTTTCATATTCAATAGACTAGGCGGCTGACGGGTATATATTTATATGAGACAAGTTTTTTGCTTACCTCAAAACGATCTTTCATGAGATTAACCAAGCCGGTTTCAAAGTCATGGCTGGAGTAACCCACGTGAATCTCCTGGGCATTGAATTGAGCATAGCTCTCTAGATCCAGTTTCCACTTGCTTTTGTCAGCAGCTGAGAATTCCTCTTTGGCAATGTGCTTGGACAAGACGACGAGGTTACCTGGTGCTATGTAAGCCGTCCCAGAAACTATGACATCATTGGTTTCTTGAGCTGGCTGAGCGGGGCTAGGCGGCTTGGCGTTCTCTGGATCAACATTCATAGGGTTCGTGGTGACAGGGTGCTCCTCTAGTGGTGGGTCATCCATGGCTGCTTCTGAAGCTTTATGCAAAGATTCAGACGTTGTATGCTTCTTCGGGCCAGCCACCTTGGGATCTTCGGACGGTTTCTTAACCTTCAACTTCTTGCTGGGTTTGGCCATGGCACTGAAATAAAAACATATGATGAGATTGGTATATCAAGTCGGGTAAGCTGTTAAAGCAAGCAGGCTTAAGTGTTCTCACCTAGGTACGGTCTTGAATAGAGGGACCTGGGTTCTAGTGGAGTCACCGGATGAAGAGTGAGAGGTTCCCTGATAGTTTGAATCGGAAAGGTTAAGAGGTTGTCAAAAAAGACCCTCTTTGGGAAAAGCTAAGTCGGAAATCTGTGAAACTTCCGGACGATGCTTGCGAGGAGCTGACGTGTTGGGTAAGCCGAAGGAGAGAATTCCACTGCCGGTGTTCCGGGTTGTGCGGTGAGCTTCATGCTGCTGTTTCTTCAAAAGGAAGTTGGGATCTAGATAAGCTAAAGGGTTAGAAAACCTTACTTTCCGGCTTGCTTGTCGAACTTTCTGTCTTGGCAAATGTTCTGAGCCGGAGGAGAGAATAATTACCTCTTCATCGTCTGCACGGCTTGCCTCCTCATCAATCACATGGCTAAGAAAATAATTCAAGGTAAGATGACTGAAGTTGGAAATAGTTTAAATACTTACAGCTAGCGGTTTGTTGATTACATAGAAAGGATTTAACCCTATTTTGCTGCAATCTGCCGAGCACTCATTCAGCAGGGTTTTGGTCATGTCATTGATGTCTTCATCAGCCAGCTCTATCTGGCAGTGGCGTTGGGGATCTTTGTCATCTCAAGTGTACTCGCACATTAAGCCGGATCGGCGGCTTAAGGGCAGAATTCTCCATACAACCTAGCATTGGGCTAGGTCGATTCCTATAAATCCGTTAGCCATTAAGGCTATGATCTTTGAAAAGACGGGCATATATTTGGCCCGTTCTTCTGTGCTAATCCGTTCTGGCAAAGGGTGCCTCTAAGCCGGTTCTCACGATAACCCGGCAAAGGATTCTCTCCTTCTGGAGAAGTGTCTTGGCAGTAAAACCAAGTTTGGTTCCAGTCCTTGGGGTGACTAGGCAGTTTGGCCGCTGGAAAGGTGGCTTTTTTCGCCTCTGAATTAAAATGCCACCTCACTCTAGGCTGGGCCCATGTGTGAACTCAGTCTGACGGTTTAAATAGTAAAATTCCCTGAATAGTTCTATAGTGGGCTCTTGTTGAAGGTACACCTCGTAGAACAATTGAAAATTGGAGATGTCTAAAATGGAATTGGGCCCAATATCTTGAGGTGAAGCTTGAAAAGGTGCAGCACATCACGGAAGAATTTCGAGATGGGAGGGGTAAAACCTCGGAGCAGATGATTAGTAAAGAAAACTACTTCACCTTCCTTGGGCTCAGGAGGGGTTTCTGTGCCTGGGACCCTCCAATGGATGACATCTTTTTTGGTTAAGACCCCCATTTGAACATATCCCTTCAATGTTTCCTCGGTGACCCGGGAAACGACCCAGTTGCATGAGGTTACGGTCTTGGCTTTAGACATTTTTGACTACAAAGGAAAATATTGTTGGGTTAAGGATTCTGATGCTAAGCCGGCTAGTCATCAAAAAGTAAGTGCTACCAAGAATGACATAGCTAAACTGGAACACAGTACCAGGTTATGCATATGGAGAACATATCTTGCCGGCTTAACAAGGTTGACTCAAGAAACAACTGATCGAGAACTAGGTCAAGCGTATTCGCTCCCTAGTAATCGAAACCCAAGCAATACAACCTAAGGCAGGAGTAGGCTTTTACCTTGTTGAGAGGGGCCGAACATGGGTAAACTCTATGTGTCCTTTGTCCCGTTTAACCCCTTCAAGATAACCTAGCTACGATGTTTCCACACCTAAGTCCTTTTGCTAGGGTCAGGTCCACGACAGTATTTGATGCACCCGTCATCGCAAATGTTTTGCACCTTTTTTGACATTTTTACACCACCATTTGTGATTTTTGCATCGCACATAGTTTCGTCGAAGGATCTCTGATCGTAGTGTCACGTTAGCAGCATCCTACAGTAGTGGCTACACTACATCTCACTGGTAATGTGGAAGATGTGAATTCATGGGTGCTAGATTGGATGACTGAGAACACGCACTACAAAGCTCTGACCTCTGAATTGCTTCAAGCCGTCCCAGTCAGTCCTCCCACTGAAGGTGCCAGGCTCATTTATGAGGAACCTGAACTTTCAAATCGTCTAATGCAAGTGCTGGTGAAGCCTTTGAAGGCTGGCCAAGATCCAAGGACCACATTCCTTGTGAAGGAATTGCTCTATGTGCCAAGGACTGTATATCGCATTCTAACCAAAACTCTCAGTTCAATCAAGGGCCACAACTCTGATGAAGAAGAGGTTGTTGGCATCATGAAGAATCTGTTACTCAACATCATCCATGGTATTCCTATCAACTACCACGATTTCTTCATGAGGACTTTGGCCAATGCTTTTCTGTCACCTTTTGAGTTGAAGCCTTATGCTCCTAGGATCATGAAATTCATCAGATCAAGGTCTTCAATTCATTACCAGGCTGACTATCAAAATCATCTCAGCTATTTTCCGCCTATTGAAGTCCTCAAAAGGACCATTTCCTCAGCTGATGAGAAAGCCAAAAGGCACTCGTCCATTGGATGGTCAGTTTCGTAAAGCTGCATCCTATTCCACCAATGATGACTCTGCAACACAACATTCTGTCACCAAAGCTTCAAAGCAAAATCCTTAAGCCACTACCTCACGAGTGATGAGTGATCGCGAGCTTCTCCTCAGTCTTCATCAGAAGGTAGATCGCAATCTCAAGTGGGCAAACGTCAATTTGGCTCGATTCTTCAGAATATGACTATCACGCAAAACACTTTGAAGAAGAATCAAGTTTTTGATCTCTCTTGGGCTATATTGTCTCACCTCTATGGTGATGAAGATCTCAAGCAGATGAGCTTCCAACAGGACTTTGACTGGTCTCATCCACCTTCGACGAAATTCAAGAAATGCAAAGGGACAACAACATAATACGGCGGGTCAAGGTGGCAATGGTAAGCGCAAGGCTGATGGTGGTTTAGACTTTGTGGCTAACACCATACGCAGAATAATAATCAGCATCGTAAGGGGAAGTCTTTAGAACCCGGTTTGGTGGGCCAAAATTCAACCTTGAGGCGATGATGAATCATCCTTGCCTGAAGCACGGTACACAAGAGAAGCCGACCAGTCACCTATGGAAGGATTGTTTCATCATGAGGGAGTACAAAAATTCCAGTTTCTTCCAGAATAATCATGGCCGGAATGGCGGCTCAGGATCCGGCTCTCACGGTCCTGGTTTTGGTGGTGGCGGCTCAAACTCCGGTTTTAAGGGCCAAGGCAGTCAAGGTGGTTTGAATCAACAATCTGGTCAAGGGAATCCGCAACAGTAGTCTAGCTATCAGAGCAATCCGAAGCAGCTGAATAGTGGTCGGTATCATGTGTTTACCACAAGCTTGTGCAAACGAGATCAGAAAATTCATAAGCGGGCGGTGAACACGGTTGAGCAGGCAGTCCCTCGATACTTACGGTTGTCCGAACATCCCATTGTATGGAGCCGTGAGGATCACCCACCACGGGTTGACAATCCAGGTCAATTGGCTTTGGTGGTTGCTCCTCAGGTGGGAGGGTACAAGTTTACTAAAGTGCTTATGGATGGAGGCAGCAACAGTAATATCCTTTACTATGATGCTTTTCACCGTATGAATCTAACTAACAAAGATCTTAAGCCATCTTCTACTGTTTTTCATGGGGTGGTGACCGGTAAGTCGGCATACCCAGTGGGTAAGATATCTTTGGAAGTAGCTTTTGGAGATGATCTTGATTTCAGAGCTGAGAAATTGACTTTTGAAGTATTCAAGATCAAGAGCCCTTATCACGCCCTGTTTGGATGGCGGGCTTATGCTAAATTCATGGCACAACCTTGTTATGTTTATTTGCAGCTTAAGATGTCGAGTCGTAAGGGCACTATCACAGTACACGGCAACAGGAAGATAGCTTTGGAGTGTGAAGAGGGTGATGCTGCTTATGTTGAGTCTGTTTTTGCAACAGAGGAGTTGAAGTTCTATAAAGATAATGTTGACCCGACCGATATGACACCTTTGAAAATGCCAAACACAGAGCATGATCCTTTGTTGAAGTTTAAGTCGGCAGATGACACTAAGCTGGTTGATTTTGTACCTGGCGATTCATCCAAGCTGTTCAGTATTAGTGCTAATATGGATCCAAAATAGGAAAGCGCGCTCATCGAGTTCATCCATGAGAACCGAGACATCTTTGCATGGAAGCCTTTAGACATGCCAGGTGTACCAAGGGAACTCGCTGAGCACACTTTCAATGTTGATCCAAAGTTTAAACCAGTCAAGCAATTCCTTCATCGTTTTAATGAAGAGAGGCGTAAGGCAAAGTTTAAACTGGTCAAGCAATTCCTTCGTCGTTTTAATGAAGAGAGGCGTAAGGCCATTGGTGAAGAAGTGGCCCGGCTCTTGGCGGCCGGGTTCATCATTGAAGTTTTTCATCCTAAATGGTTGGCTAACCCGGTGCTGGTACTTCAGAAAAATGGCACCTGGCGTATGTGCGTGTATTACACCGATCTTAATAAGGCCTGTCCGGCTGATCCTTTTGCTCTCCCCCGTATTGATCAGATCATTGATGTTACGGCTGGTTGTGAGCATTTGAGTTTTTTGGATGCTTATTATGGTTATCATTAGATCAAGGTGGCAGTTAAGGTCCAGGAGAAGACAACTTTCATCACTCCCTTTGGAGCCTTCTGCTATGTGTCTATGCTTTTGGGGCTCAAGAGTGCCCAGGCGACTTATCAGCGATGTGTTCCAAATTGCCTTCATGACCATATTGAACGCAATGTTCATGCTTATGTGGATGATATTATTGTCAAATCCAGGAAGAAAGAGACTTTGATAGATGATTTGAAAGAGACCTTTGACAATTTCTGGGTCTACAAGATGATGCTTAACCCGGCCAAGTGTGTCTTTGGTGTGCTAGTAGGCAAGCTCGTGGGTTTTTTTTAGTTTCTTGGAGAGGCATTGAAGCTAACCCGGAGAAAATCAAGGCTATAACTTCTTTGGCTAAACCGCCATGTATCAATGACGTCCAGCGTTTGGCGGGTCGTATTGCGGCTTTGATCCGGTTTATAAGCCGTCTGGTACTCATTGAATCCAAGCAGAGATACCCACATTGATAGAAGCTGGTTTATGGAGTGTTCATGGCTAGTCGTAAATTAAAGCGGTATTTCCTTGGTCATCCCATCACTGTGGTCAGTTCTTCTTCCTTAGGGGATATTATTCAAAACAGAGAAGCCACAGGCCGGGTAGCCAAGTGGGCTATTGAGCTTGGACTCCATGGTTTGAAATATATGCCTCAGATAGTTATCAAGCCACTAAACTATACAGTGCTGAAGATCTTGATACGTCTCCAACGTATCTATATTTTTTGATTGTTCCATGCTATTATATTATCTGTTTTGGATGTTTAATGGGCTTTAATATGCACTTTTATATTATTTTTGGGACTAACCTATTAACTAGAGGCCCAGTGCCAGTTTCTGTTTTTTTGCCTATTTCGGTGTTTCGCATAAAAGGAATATCAAACGGAATCCAAATGGAACGAAACCTTCGCAAGGGTCTTTCTTGGAACAAACGTCATCCAGGAGACTTGGAGTGGAAGTCAGGGACGCAATGAGGCGGCCACGAGGTAGGAGGGCGCGCCCCCCACCCTCGTGGGCCCCTCGTAGCTCCACCGACATACTTCTTTCGCCTATATATACTCTTAAACCCTAAAAACATCTAGGAGAGCCACGAAACCACTTTTCCTCCGCGGCAACCTTCTGTACCTGTGAGATCCCATTTGGGGACCTTCTCCGGTGATCTGCCAGAGGGGGAATTGATCACGGAGGGCTTCTACATCAACACCATAGCCTCTCCGATGATGTGTGAGTAGTTACCACAGACCTTCGGGTCCATAGTTATTAGCTAGATGGCTTCTTCTCTCTCTTAGGTTCTCAATACAAAGTTCTCCTCGATGTTCTTGGAGATCTATTCGATGTAATATTCTTTTGCGGTGTGTTTGCCGAGATCCGATGAATTGTGGATTTATGATCAAGCTTATCTATGAACAATATTTGGTTCTTCTCTGAATTCTTATATGCATGATTTGATACCTTTGCAAGTCTCTTCTAATTATCAGTTTAGTTTGGCCTACTAGATTGATCTTTCTTGCAATGGGAGAAGTGCTTAGCTTTGGGTTCAATCTTGCGGTGTCCTCTCCCAGTGACAGTAGGGGCAGCAAGGCACGTATTGTATTGTTGCCATCGAGGATAAAAAGATGGGGTTTATATCATATTGCTTGAGTTTACCCCTCTACATCATGTCATCGTGCCTAAAGCATTACTCTGTTCTTATGAACTTAGTACTCCAGATGCATGCTGGATAGCGGTCGATGTGTGGAGTAATAGTAGTAGATGCAGAATCGTTTCGGTCTACTTAACACGGACACGATGCCTATATTTCATAATCATGCCTAGATATTTTCATAAGTATGCGCTTTTCTATCAATTGCTCGGCAGTAATTTGTTCACCCACCGTAATACATGCTATTATGAGAGAAGCCACTAGTGAAACCTATGGGTCCCGGGTCTATTTTATATCATATAAGTTTCTGATCTACAATTCTAGTTTACTATTTATTTTATTTTGCAATCTTTACTTTCCAATCTATACAACAAAAATACCAAAAATATTTATCTTGTTATCTTTATCAGATCTCACTTTTGCAAGTGGCCGTGAAGGGATTGACAACCCCTTTATCGCATTGGTTGCAAGGTTCTTAATTGTTTGTGCAGGTACTAGGTGACTTGCGTGTAGTCTCCTACTGGATTGATACCTTGGTTCTCAAAAACTGAGGGAAAATACTTACGCTACTTTGTTGCATCACCCTTTCCTCTTCAAGGGAAAAGCAACGCATGCTCAAGAGGTAGCAAGAAGGATTTCTGGCGCCGTTGCCGGGGAGATCTACGCTCAAGTCAAGACATACCAAGTACCCATGATAAACTCTTCTCCCTCGCATTACATTATTTGCCATTTGCCTCTCGTTTTCCTCTCCCCCACTTCACCTTTTCCATTTTATTTGCCCTTTTTCCGTTCGCCTCTTTTTCGCTTGCCTCTTGTGTGTCAGTGTGTTAGATCGTTTATTTGCCCTCATGGCTAGTTCTCCTATCATTGTTAACACTCCAGATAATGAAGTTCTTAATTTTAAACAAAGGGAGGGAGAAAACCTAAAAGATGCTTGGTATAGAATTTCTAATGCTCAAAATAGATTTACTAAAAAGCAATCTACTTCCGTTCTTCTCCGCAATTTTTACGTAGGCATCACTCCATGTTATAGATATGTTCTTGACACCATTACCGGAGGGAATTTCTTGGGTAGCCATACTTTTGATTCTTATAATGCTATGATATATTTGTTAGGCCCACTACCTCTTTTGGTCAATGGAACTATTTTAACCTTGGAACATGTGATGCAAAGGCTTGATATTATTGAAAATAAAATTGCCACTGTGAAGTTAATCGAAAATTTTGATAAAAAGATCCACAACCAAATTACTCAATATGGATCTAAGGTAGGAGTTACTCTGAAAAATATTAAGGAAAAGGAACCCATAGTTAATGAGAAGATAGATCAAGATTCCACTAGAATTGTAAAGTCGAAGATATTATTACCAACTTGGGGTCCGCTTTCTCCGCCATTAAGAATACCTCAAATCCTCCTCCTACCAAAGTTTCCAAGTTTATCTATGTTCCTAAAAATAAGGGTGAATCTTCTAGTAAGAAAAATGAAGATCTCAAATCAATAAGTGTTCAACCCAACTTTTTAGATATCATTAAGGAACCTTTTGCTATAAATGAATTTCTTGATTTCCTACCTAGGAGTTTGATCATTAGCAAAAACAAAGAACCTCCTAAGGGTTATAAGTGTTCAATTGAAGAATTGCATGCTGAAGATGACAATACCTAGATCTATTCTTGCTTTTATGCCTAGCTAGGGGCGTTAAACGACAGCGCTTGTTGGGAGGCAACCCAATTTTATTTTTGTTCCTTGATTTTTGTTCCTGTTTAGTAATACATAAATCATCTAGCCTTTGTTATGATTGTATTTTTTTATGTTTTAATAGGTGTTTGTGCCAAGTAAAGCCTTTAGGATCTTCTTGGGTGATTGTTGTTTGATCTTGCTGGAAAAAACAGAAAGTATGTGCTCACAAGAATAATTTTCTTTTTTTTACCAGAGAGCGATAAATACAAATTCCTACTGTAGTAGATCAATATACAAATTATTTAGGTCATCCTAAGTTTTCAGAATTTTTGGAGTTACATAAATATTCGAAACCTCCAGATTGCTACACACTGTTTTGTTTTTGACAAATTTTGATTTTCATGTGTTTTTTTGCTTATATTGATGAATCTATGTCTAGTATTGGGGGGTATGAACCATAGAGAAGTTGGAATACAGTAGGTTTAACACCAATATAAATAAAGAATGAGTTCATTACAGTACATTAAAGTGGTGGTTTGTTTTCTTATACTAACGGAGCTCATGAGATTTTCTGTTGAGTTTTGTGTTGTGAAGTTTTCAAGTTTTTGGGTAAAGATTTCATGGATTTAGGAACAAGGAGTGACAAGAGCCTAAGCTTGGGGATTCCCATGTCACCCCAAGGTAAAATTCAATGACAACCAAAAGCCTAAGCTTGGGGATTCCCCGTAAGGCATCCCCTCTTTCGTCTTCATCTATCGGTAACTTTACTTGAGGCTATATTTTTATTCACCACATGATATGAGTTTTTCTTGGAGCGTCTTGTATGATTTGAGTCTTTGATTTTTAGTTTACCACAATCATCCTTGCTGTACACACCTTTTGGGAGAGACACACATGAATTGGAATTTATTAGAATACTCTATGTGCTTCACTTATATCTTTTGAGCTAGATAATTTTGCTCTAGTACTTCACTTATATGTTTTTAGAGCGCGGTGGTGGTCTTATTTTATAGAAATTATTGATCTCTCATGATTCACTTATATTATTTTGAGATTCTTTTAGAACAGCATGGTAATTTGCTTTGGTTATGAAATTAGTGCTAATATGATGGGCATCCAAGATGGGTATGATAAAAACTTTCATATAGAGTGCATTAAATACTATGAGAAGTTTGATACTTGATAATTGTTTTGAGATATAAAAATGGTGATATTATAGTAGTGCTAGCTGAGTAACTGTGAAATTGAGAAATACTTGTGTTGAGGTTTGCAAGTCCCGTAGCATGCACGTATGGTAACCGTTGTGTGACAAATTTGAAGCATGAGGTGTTCTTTGAGTGCCTTCCTTATGAGCGGCGGTCGGGGACAAGCGATGGTCTTTTCCTACCAATCTATCCCTCCAGGAGCATGCGTGTAGTGCTTAGTTTTGATGACTTGTAGATTTTTGCAATAAGTATGTGAGTTCTTTATGACTAATGCTGAGTTCATGGATTATACGCACTCTCACCCTTCTACCATTGCTAGCCTCTCTTGTGCCGTGCAACTTTCACCGGTACCATAAACCCACCATTTACCTTCCTCAAAACAGCCACCATACCTACCTATTATGGCATTTCCCATAGCCATTCCGAGATATATTGCCATGTAACTTTCCACCATTCCGTTTATTATGACATGCTTCATCATTGTCATATTGCCTTGCATGATCATGTAGTTGACATCGTATTTGTGGCAAAGCCACCATTCATAATTTTTTATACATGTCACTCTTGAATCATTGCACATTCCGGTACACCGCGGGAGGCATTCACATAGAGTCATATTTTGTTCTAAGTATTGAGTTGTAATTCTTGAGTTGTAACTAAATAAAAGTGTGATGATCTTCATTATTAGAGCATTGTCCCATGTGAGGAAAGGATGATGGAGACTATGATTCCCCCACAAGTCGGGATGAGACTCTGGACGAAAAAAGAGGTCATAAAAAAGGCCCAAACAAAAAAATATAAATGAGAGAAAAAGAGAGAAGGGGCAATGTTACTATCCTTTTTCCACACTTGTGCTTCAAATTAGCACCATGATCTTCATGATAGAGAGTCTCTTATGTTGTCACTTTCATATACTAGTGGGAATTTTACATTATAGAACTTGGCTTGTATATTCCAATAATGGGCTTCCTAAAATTGCCCTAGGTCTTCGTGAGCAAGAAAGTTGGATGCACACCCACTTAGTTTATTTTGTTGAGCTTTCATACACTTATAGCTCTAGTGCATCCGTTGCATGGCAATCCCTACTGACTCACATTGATATCTATCGATGGGCATCTCCATAGCCCATTGATACACCTAGTTGATGTGAGACTATCTTCCTCCCTTTTTTCTTCTCCACAACCACCATTATATTCCACCCATAGTGCTATGTCCATGGCTCGCGCTCATATATTGCGTAAAAGTTGAAAAAGTTTGAAAATGCTAAGTATGAAACAATTGCTTGGCTTGTCATCAGGGTTGTGCATGACGGGAGCATTTTGTGTGATGGAGATGAAGCATGGCCAAACTATATGATTTTGTAGGGATGAGCTTTCTTTGGCTATGTTATTTTGAGAAGACATAATTGCTTGGTTAGTATGCTTGAAGTATTATTATTTTTATGTCAATACTAAACTTTTGTCTTGAATCTTTTGGATCTGAACATTCATGCGACAATAAAGGAAATTACATTGAAAATTATGTTAGGAAGAATTCCACATAAAAAATTCTGTTTTTATCATTTACCTACTCGAGGATGAGCAGGAATTAAGCTTGGGGATGCTGATACATCTCCAACGTATCTATAATTTTTTATTGTTCCATGCTATTATATTATCTGTTTTGGATGTTTAATGGGCTTTAATATGCACTTTTATATTATTTTTGGGACTAACCTATTAACCGGAGGCCCAGTGCCAGTTTCTATTTTTTTTGCCTATTTCAGTGTTTCGCAGAAAATGAATATCAAACGGAATCCAAACGGAACGAAACCTTCGTGAGGATGTTTCTTGGAACAAACGTCATCCAGGAGAATTGGAGTAGAAGTCAGAGACGCAACGAGGTGGCCACGAGGTAGGAGGGTGCGCCCAGAGGAGTAGGCGCGCCCCCACCCTCGTGGGCCCCTCGTAGCTCCACTGACGTACTTCTTTCGCCTATATATACTCTTATGCCCTAGAAACATCCAGGAGAGCCAGGAAACCACTTTTCCAGCACCGCAACCTTCTGTACTCGTGAGATCCCATCTGGGGACCTTCTTCGACGATCTGCTGGAGGGGGAATCGATCACGGAGGGCTTCTACATCAACACCATAGCCTCTCCGATGATGTGTGAGTAGTTTACCACAGTCCTTCGGGTCCATAGTTATTAGCTAGATGGCTTCTTCTGTAACGCCCCGGATGCAACTTTCCATATTTGTAACTCCAACTCTTGCCTTTTCTGGAGATGCGATATGAGTTTCCCTTCGTGGTTGGGTTTTTGTCTTTCGTTTTGCATTTTGTCCATGTCATGCATTTCATATCACGTCATCATGTACATCTCTTTTGGCATACGTGTTCGTCTCATGCATCCGAGCATTTTCCCCGTTGTTCATTTTGCAATCCGACACTCCTATGTCCTATGGCGCCCCCTTTTGTCTCTTTTCATGTGCGGGTGTTCAACGTTCTCGGAATGGACCGAGATTTGCCAAGCGGCCTTGGTACACCACCAGTAGACCGCCTGTCAAGTTTCGTGCCATTTGGAGTCCGTTTGATACTCCAACAGTTAACATGGGAACCATAAAGGCCTCGTGTGCACCCCTCTAAAGTGGCCCACTAACCCATCCAAACCCCCTCCATCCTTTCGGCCGTTCGATCACGATCACGTGGTCAAAAACCGCACTCCATTTGGTCACTCCAAACTCCTCCTACCTATAAATATGTCCTCCCCGTCCAAAATTCACAGATGAACCCTAGCCTAGTCTCTCCTCGCGCCGCCGGACACTTCTTCCTCCGCCGCCAGACATGTCCACCCCCGCCTCCACGTCGCTCCGACCAATGATGCGCCACCACGTCATCGCCGCCGCCTCCCCCGTCCAGTCCTGTGCCGCCACATCGCCCACGCCGCCGTATCCATCACGCGGGCCCACCCCGGGCCGCGCCAGGCCCGAGGGAGCCCGCGCCTCCCTGCTCCGCCACCATCGCCGGGACCTCGCGCCTCCGCCTCCTTGCCGGCGCGGCCGCCCGCCGCCACCGCCGCAGTGCTCCGCCGCCTTCTCACCTCGCCGCCTCCGCCGCACCTCGTCGCCCGAGCGCCACCGCAGCTCACCGCTCCTCGCCGTCCCCTCGCCGGATCTGCCGCCTGTCGTCGATCCCGGCCTCCCAGCCATCCTCGAGCGCTCTCGCCGGAGCTCCATGGTGCGCCACCGCCGCCCCGCCTCTCACTCCCGATTGGATCGGGAGGAGGACGAGGACTCAGCCCTGTGGGCCCCGCCCCGCGTACGACCCATATCCAGCCTCGGCCCGCTTCCTCCAGGCCGCGCCGCCTCTCCGCTGACCTGGGCCGAAGCCCATGGTGAGCCCCTAAATTCCTCGCCTGTGCGCATTATAGTAACCAGAGCCTACTCTATTTTTTTCCTTCTCTGAAAACGGCCAAGTCTTTTCTGTACACAGCATCATGGATGCATCTTTATCATGTTGTAACTTCATGTGTGCTGCTCCGTTTTGTGCGTGTAATATATCAAAATGTTCATCATGATGTGCTCTTCATTTTGTTCCATTGTGACATGCTTGTTTGAGTCCATATTGATGCCCTTATCATTGATGCAAGAGTGCTATAAAATGTTAGGTGCTGATTCTTAGCAGATTATGAGCATTTGTCATTTTTGCTATATTTGATGTGTGCTGCATATGGGTATGAGCTCTACAAGTATTTTGGTCTATGCCATGCCATCTTTACAGGGGTGTATGCCATGTATTTTTGTGATCTTTGTGGTGACTAGCACAAGCATGCAAAGTAGCCTTCGTGATATTGCTGATTTCAGGGACTTAGGATTTTACTAAGTCATTTCCCTGCTGTTATTTTGATGCCATGTAACCATGTTGCTACAGTGAGATCCATGCTTGTTTTGAGTTGCTTCAGTAAGGATGATTTGGACATATGGTTGTGCTATATCCATCCATGCCCCTATTTGCAATTATGGAGTGCCCTAGCATGTCTTAATCTTGCTATACTTTTGCTATAAAATGTTCCTGGCAGATTGTTTACATGTTAATCAATTTTGCCATGGTTGTTGTAGTTGATCCATGCATGCTATGAACTTGCTCTTGCCTTGGTTAGCTTATTGAACATGCCATCTTGCTGATGCTATGCTTATCTTATCATCCAATGCCTTGTGTTGAGTGAATCGAGCTCGCAAAGATGCCTTCATAACTCTGTTTTGCCATGCTTAGTTTTCTGTTATGTCTGAATCTGTTAACGAAACTTACTATGTTTACATGGGTGTCATCATGTCTTCTGATCCTTTTTGGCTCATGGTCAGTAAGTGACTTTTGTTCTATGCTTTGATTAGATTCATTCCATGCCTTTTTTGGTATGTTATGTTCCTATAGCATGTTGTTAGCTTGCTCTAAACTTTGCTTCCTGATGTCATTTTTGGCATGTTAGTATTTTCACTAAGTCTGTGATGATGTTATCTTTTGCACTTTTGCCATGCTTGTTTGAACCTGCTCTTTTGTGTTTTATCCATATCTTAGTGTTCATGTTTTGTCAAGCATCTTGAGTAGATTACTGCCATGAGGTTTGTTGCTATGTTGGAGTGCATTAGCATAGTTTCTTGTTGCATTCTAGATGGCATCGTGCTGTTAATCGTAGAATTGTGTCATTCTTGTTTTGTTTGCCATTTGCAAACTATGCATCCGATTTCGGCGATCTTTATATCGATTTCGACTGAAATCATCTCATATTTCCAGCGGCACACTTGGTTTGCCAAGTTGATGCCTTGATCAATCTTTCCCTTCCGGGGCACACATATGCATTGCATATCACATCCCGCATGTCATGCCATGTTTTGCATCATGTTGTTTGTGCATTGCACCGTGATTGATTGTTGGTCCTTTGCTTGTGCTCTTGCCTTGGGTAGAGCCGGGATACGAGTACGTGATCGAGGAACCTGTTGAGTATGCTTACGAGGATCAAGCTTTCGTCAACTCTGAGAACATTGCAGGCAAGATGACCATACCCTTGAAATCACTTCTATCTTTGCTTGCTAGTTGCTTGCTCTATTGCTATGTCGCGATACCTACCACTTGCTATATCATGCTTCCCACATTGCCATGTCAAGCCTCTAACCCACCTTTCCTAGCAAACCGTTGTTTGGCTATGTTACCGCTTTGCTCCGCCCCTCTTATAACGTTGCTAGTTGCAGGTGAAGATGAAGTTTGTTCCATGTTGTAACATGGATATACTGGGATATCACAATATCTCTTATTTAACTAATTCATCTATATACTTGGTAAAGGGTGGAAGGCTTGGCCTTATGCCTGGTGTTTTGTTCCACTCTTTCCGCCCTAGTTTTCGTCATGCCGGTGTTATGTTCCTTGATTGTGCGTCCTTACGCGGTTGGGTGTTATGGGAACCCCTTGACAGTTTGCTTTGAATAAAACTCCTCCAGCAAGGCGCAACCTTGGTTTTACATTTTCCTAACAACCTATCACCTTCCCTTGGGTTCTGCAGACTCAAGGGTCATCTTTATTTTAACCCCCCCGGGCCAGTGCTTCTCTAAGTGGTGGTCCGAACTAGAGCCCCTTGCAGCGCCACCTCGGGGAAACTTGAGGGCTGGTTTTAGTTGTACGGATTGCTTATCCGGTGTTGCCCTGAGAACGAGATATGTGCAGCTCCTATCGGGATGTCGGCACATCAGGCGGCTTAGCTGGTCTTGTTTTACCATTGTCGAAATGTCTTGTAACCGGGATTCCGAGTCTGATCGGGTCTTCCCGCTAGAAGGAATATCCTTCGTTGACCATGAGAGCTTGTGATGGATTAAGTTGGGACACCCCTGCAGGGTTTTGAACTTGCGAAATCCGTGCCCGCGGTTATGGGCAGATGAGAATTTGTTAATATCCGGTTGTAGAGAACTTGACACTTAACTTAATTAAAATGCATCAACCGCGTGTGTAGCCGTGATGGTCTCTTTCCGGCGGAGTCCGGGAAGTGAACACGGTTCTTGTGTTATGCTTGAACGTAAGTAGTTTCAGGATCACTTCTTGATCATTATTAGCTTCTCGACCGTGCATTGCTTCTCTTCTCGCTCTCTTTTGCGTAAGTTGGCCACCATATAATCTTAGTGCTTTGCTTAAATAGTCTTGATCTCGCGGGTGTGAGATTGCTGAGTCCTCGTGACTCACAGATACTTCCAAATAGTTGCAGGTGCCGATGATACCAATGCAGGTGACGCAACTTAGCTCAAGTGGGAGCTCGATGAAGATCTTGATAGTTGTTTTGTTTCGTTTCCTGTTGATCAATAGTGGAGCCCAGTTGGGGCGATCGGGGATCTAGCATTTGGGGTTGTCTTTCTTTATTTTGTTCCATAGTCGAATCTTGATTGTATTCTGGTTGATGTATGTTATATTTATGTATTGTATGAAGTGGTGATTGTAAGCCAACTCTTTATCCCTTTCTTATTCAGTACATGGGATTGTGTGAAGATTACTACTCTTGCGACATGCCTACCATGCGGTTATGCCTCTAAGTCGTGCTCCGGCACGTGGGAGATATAAACCGCATCGTTGGTGTTACATCTTCTCGTTCTTTCGTTCTCAATACAAAGTTCTCCTCGATGTTCTTCGAGATCTATTCGATGTAATATTCTTTTGCGGTGTGTTTGCCGAGATCCAATGAATTGTGAATTTATGATCAAGTTTATCTATGAACAATATTTGGTTCTTCTCTAAATTCTTATATGCATGATTTGATATCTTTACAAGACTCTTCGAATTATCGGTTTAGTTTCGCCTACTAGATTGATCTTTCTTGCAATGGGAGAAGTGCTTAGCTTTGGGTTCAATCTTGCGGTGTCCTTTCCCAATGACAGTAGGGGCAGCAAGGCACGTATTGTATTGTTGCCATCGAGGATAAAAGGATGGGGTTTATATCATATTGCTTGAGTTTATCCCTCTACATCATGTCATCTTGCCTAAAACATTACTCTGTTCTTATGAACTTAATACTCTAGATGCATGTTGGATAGCGGTCGATGTGTGTGATACGTCTCCAACGTATCTATAATTTTTGATTGCTCCATGCTATATTATCTACTGTTTTGGACATTATTGGGCTTTATTATCCACTTTAATATTATATTTGGGGCTAACCTATTAACCGGAGGCCCAGCCCAGAATTGCTGTTTTTTTGCATGTTTTAGGGTTTCGAAGAAAAGGAATATCAAACGGAGTCCAAACGGAATGAAACCTTCGGGAATGTGATTTTCTCACCGAATACAACTCAGGAGACTTGGACCCTACGTCAAGGCACGTAATAGGAGGCCACGAGGTAGGGGGCGTGCCCTACCCTACCAGGCACGCCCCCACCCTCGTGGGCCCCCTGTTGCTCCACCGACATACCTCTTCCTCCTATATATACCCACGTACCCCCAAACGATCAGAATAGGAGCCAAAACCCTAATTCCATCGCCGTAACTTTCTGTATCCATGAGATTCCATCTTGGGGCATGTTCCCGAGCTCTGCCGGAGGGGGCATCGAGCACGAAGGGCTTCTACATCAACACCATAGCCTCTCCGATGAAGTGTGAGTAGTTTACTTCAGACCTACGGGTCCATAGTTAGTAGCTAGATGGCTTCTTCTCTCTCATTGGATCTCAATACAATGTTCTCCCCCTCTCTTGTGGAGATCTATTCGATGTAATCTTCTTTTGCGGTGTGTTTGTTGAGACCGATGAATTGTGGGTTTATGATCAAGTCTATCTATGAATCATATTTGAGTCATCTCTGAATTCTTTTATGTATGATTGGTTATTTTTGCAAGTCTCTTCGAATTATCAGTTTGGTTTGGCCTACTAGATTGATCTTTCTTGCAATGGGAGAAGTGCTTAGCTTTGTCTTCAATCTTGCGGTGTCCTTTCCCGGTGACAGTAAGGGCAGCAAGGCACGTATTGTATTGTTGCCATCGAGGATAACAAGATGGGGTTTTCTTCATATTGCATGAGTCTATCCCTCTACATCATGTCATCTTGCTTAAGGCGTTACTCTGTTTTAACTTAATACTCTAGATGCATGCTGGATAGCGGTCGATGCGTGGAGTAATAGTAGTAGATGCAGGCAGGAGTCGGTCTACTTGTCTCAGACGTGATGCCTATATACATGATTATACCTAGATATTCTCATAACTATGCTCAATTATGTCAATTGCTCAATAGTAATTTGTTCACCCACCGTAGAATACTTATGCTCTCGAGAGAAGCCACTAGTGAAACCTATGGCACCCGGGTCTATCTTTATCATATTAATCTCCTACTTCTAAGTTATTTACTTTGCCTTTATTTTACTTTGCATATTTATCATAAAAATACCAAAAATATAATCTTATCATATCTATCAGATCTCACTATTGCAAGTGGCCCTATAGGGATTGACAACCCCTATTTGCGTTGGTTACGAGGATTTATTTGTTTTGTACAAGTGCGAGGGACTTGCGCGTAGCCTCCTGCTGGATTGATACCTTGGTTCTCAAAAATTGAGGGAAATACTTACGCTACTTTGCTGCATCATCCCTTCCTCTTCGGGGAAAACCAACGCAGTGCTAAAAGAGGTAGCAAGAAGGATTTATGGCGCCGTTGGCGGGGAGGTCTATGCAAAAGTCAACATACCAAGTACCCATCACATACCCTTATCTCCCACATTACATTATTTTCCATTTTCCTCTCTTTTTCCTCTCCCCCCAATTCACCCTTGCCGTTTTATTCGCCCTCTCTCTCTATCCTCCCTCTCTTTCTCTATTTGCCCCTTTTTGTCTGCTTGCTTTTTTTTGCTTGTGTGTTAGTTTGCTTGTTTGTCGCGATCGCTCAAGATAATATTAAATTGTGTGACTTCACCAATACCAACAACAATGATTTTATTAGCACTCCGATTGCTCCTCTTACCGATGCTCAATCGTGTGAAATTCATACTGCTTTGCTGAATCTTGTCATGAAAGATCCGTTCTCCGGCCTATCTAGTGAAGATGCCGCTACCCATCTTAATAGCTTCGTTGATTTGTGTGACATGCAAAAGAAGAAAGATGTGGATAATGATATTGTTAAATTGAAGCTATTTCCTTTTTCGCTTAGAGATCGTGCTAAAGCTTGGTTTTCGTCTTTGCCTAAAAATAGTATTGATTCATGGAACAAGTGCAAAAATGCTTTTATCTCTAAGTATTTTCCTCCCGCTAAGATCATCTCTCTTAGGAATGATATTATGAACTTTAAGCAAATTGATCATGAACATGTTGCACAAGCTTGGGAGAGAATGAAATTAATGATACATAATTGCACTACTCATGGTTTAAACTTGTGGATGATTATACAAAAAATTTATGCCGGATTGAATTTTTCTTCTAGAAATCTTTTAGATTCGGACGCGGGAGGCACTTTTATGGAAATCACCTTAGGAGAAGCTACTAAACTCCTAGATAATATTATGGTTAATTATTCTCAATGGCATACTGAAAGATCTACTAATAAAAAGGTGCATGCGATAGAAGAAATTAATGTTTTGAGTGGAAAGATGGATGAACTTATGAAATTATTTGCTAATAAGAGTGTTTCTTCTGATCCTAATGATATGCCCTTGTCTACTTTGATTGAGAATAATAATGAATCTGTGGATGTGAATTTTTTTGGTAGGAACAATTTTGGTAACAACGCGTATAGAGGAAATTTCAACCGTAGGCCTTATTCTAGTAATTCCTCTAATAATTATGGTAATTCCTACAACAATTCTTATGGAAATTATAATAAGATGACCTATGATTTTGAATCTAATATTAAAGAATTTATTACTCTGCAAAAGAATTTTAATGCTATGGTTGAAGAAAAATTGCTTAAGATTGATGGTTTGGCTAGGAACGTTGATAGAATTGCCCTTGATGTTGATTCTTTGAAAATTAGATCTATTCCACCTAAGCATGATATCAATGAGTCTCTCAAAGCCATGAGAATTTCCATTGATGGGTGCAAAGAAAGAACCGCTAGGATGCGTGCTAAGAAAGATGCCTTTGTAAAAGCGTGTTCTTCTAGTTCCTATGAAAATAATGATGAAGATATAAAAGTTATTGATGTGTCCCCTATTAAATATTTGTTTTGCAATACGAATCTTGATAATGATGGGACTGAATATGATCCACCTTTACCTAGAAGGTGTTCCAAGAATTCTGAATCTTTTGATCTTGATGCTAAATTTGATAAATGTGGGATTGAAGAGATTAAAACCCTAGATGTTGCTAAACCCACTATTATGGATTTCAAGGAATTTAACTATGAAAATTGCTCTTTTATTGATTGTATTTCCTTGTTGCAATCCGTGCTAAATTCTCCTTATGCTTATAGTCAAAATAAAGCGTTTACTAAACATATCGTTGATGCCTTGATGCAATCTTATGAAGAAAAACTTGAATTATAAGTTTCTATCCCTAGGAAAATTTATGATGAGTGGGAACCAACTATTAAAATTAAAATTAAAGATCATGAATGCTATGCTTTATGTGATTTGGGTGCTAGTGTTTCCACGATTCCAAAGACTTTGTGTGATTTGTTAGGTTTCCGTGATTTTGATGATTGCTCTCTAAACTTGCACCTTATGGATTCCACTATTAAGAAACCTATGGGAAGAATTAATGATGTTCTTATTGTTGCAAATAGTAATTATGTGCCCGTAGATTTTATTGTTCTTGACATAGATTGCAATCCTTCATGTCCTATTATTCTTGGTAGACCTTTCCTTAGAACGATTGGTGCAATTATTGATATGAAGGAAGGAAATATTAGATTCCAATTTCCATTAAGGAAAGGCATGGAACATTTTCCTAGAAATAAAATTAAATTACCTTATGAATCTATTATGAGAGACACTTATGGATTGCCTACCAAAGATGGCAATACCTAGATCTATTCTTGCTTGTTATGCCTAGCTAGGGGCGTTAAACGATAGCGCTTGTTGGAAGGCAACCCAATTTTATTTTTATTCCTTGCTTTTTTCCCCAGCTTAGTAATAAATAAATTATTTATCCTCTGTTTTGGTTGTGTTTTTGTTGTTTAATTAGTGTTTGTGCCAAGTAGAACCGTTGGGAAGACTTGCGGAATGTCTTGTTGAACTTGCTGTAAAAAACAGAAACTTTAGCGCTCACGAGAACTTATGTAATTTCTATTTGGAAAGTGATACTTAGTTAATTATTTTTTAAGATTATTAATAGATAAATTCCTCACGTCCAGCAATTTATTTTACAATTTTTGGGGTTCCAGATATTGCGCTAGCTACAGATTACTACAGAGTGTTCTGTTTTTGACAGATTCTGTTTCGCGTGTGTTGTTTGCTTATTTTGATGAATCTATGGCTAGTAAAATAGTTTATGAACCATAGAGAAGTTGGAATACAGTAGGTATAACACCCATATAAATAAATAATGAGTTCATTACAGTAATTTTAAGTGGTCTTTTGTTTTCTTTCGCTAACGGAGCTCACGAGTTTTCTACTTTAAGTTTTGTGTTGTGAAGTTTTCAAGTTTTGGGTAAAGATTTGATGGATTATGGAACAAGGAGTGGCGAGAGCCTAAGCTTGGGGATGCCCATGGCACCCCCAAGATAATCTAAGGACACCTAAAAGACAAAGCTTGGGGATGCCCCGGAAGGCATCCCCTCTTTCGTCTACTTCTATCGGTAACATTACTTGGAGCTATATTTTTATTTACCACATGATATGTGTTTTACTTGGAGCGTCTTGTATGATTTGAGTCTTTGCTTGTTAGTTTACCACAATCATCCTTGCTGTACACACCTTTTTTAGAGAGCCATACATGATTTGGAATTTGTTAGAATACTCTATGTGCTTCGCTTATATCTTTTGAGTTATATAATTTTGCTCTAGTGCTTCACTTATATCTTTTAGAGCACGGTGGTGGATTTGTTTTATAGAAACTATTGATCTCTCATGATTCACATATATTATTTTGAGAGTCTTAATAGCATGGTAATTTTCTTAAAATCCTAATATGCTTGGTATGCAAGATTAATAATAAAACTTTCTTATGAGTGTGATGAATACTATGATAAGTTTGATACTTGATAATTGTTTTGAGACATGGAGATGGTGATATTAAAGTCATGCTAGTTGAGTAGTTGTGAATTTGAGAAATACTTGTGTTGAAACTTGTGATTCCCGTAGCATGCATGTATGGTGAACCGTTATGTGATGAAGTCGGAGCATGATTTATTTATTGATTGTCTTCCTTATGAGTGGCGGTCGGGGACGAGCGATGGTCTTTTCCTACCAATCTATCCCCCTAGGACCATGCGCGTAATACTTTGCTTCAATAACTTGTAGATTTTTTGCAATAAGTATATCGGTTCTTTATGACTAATGTTGAGTCCATGGATTATACGCACTCTCACCCTTCCACCTTTGCTAGCCTCTCTAATACCGCGCACCTTTCGCCGGTATCATACACCCACCATATACCTTCCTCAAAACAGCCACCATACCTACCTATTATGGCATTTCCATAGCCATTTCGAGATATATTGCCATGCAACTTTCCACCATTCCGTTTATGACACACTCCATCATTGTCATATTGCTTAGCATGATCATGTAGTTGACATAGTATTTGTGGCAAAGCCACCATTTATAATTATTTCATACTTGCCACTCATGAATCATTGCATATCCCGGTACACCGCCGGAGGCATTCATATAGAGTCATATCTTGTTCTAAGTATCGAGTTGTAATTATTGAGTTGTAAGAAAAATAGAAGTGTGATGATCATCATTATTAGAGCATTGTCCCAAGTGAGGAAAGGATGATGGAGACTATGATTCCCCCACAAGTCAGGATGAGACGCCGGACGAAAAAAAAGAGAAAGAAAAGAGGCCATAAAAAAAGAGAAAAGGCCCAAATAAAAAAATGAGAGAAAAAGAGACAAGGGACAATGTTACTATCCTTTTACCACACTTGTGCTTCAAAGTAGCACCATGATCTTCATAGTAGAGAGTCTCTCATGTTATCAGTTTCATATACTAGTGGGAATTTTTCATTATAGAACTTGGATTGTATATTCCAATGTTGGGCTTCCTCAAAATTGCCCTAGGTCTTCATGAGCAAGCAATTTGGATGCACACCCACTTAGTTTCTTTTTGAGCTTTCATATACTTATAGCTCTAGTGCATCCATTGCATGGAAATCCCTACTCACTCACATTGATATCTATTGATGGGCATCTCCATAGCCCGTTGATACGCCTAGTTGATGTGAGACTATCTTCTCCCTTTTTGTCTTCTCCACAACACCACTCTATTCCACCTATAGTGCTATGTCCATGGCTCACGCTCATCTATTGCGTGAAGATTGAAAAAGTTTTGAGAATGTCAAAAGTATGAAACAATTGTTTGGCTTGTCATAGGGGTTGTGCATGATTTAAATATTTTGTGTGGTGAAGATAGAGCATAGCCAAACTATATGATTTTGTTGGGATAACTTTCTTTAGCCATGTTATTTTGAGAAGACATAATTGCTTTGTTAGTATGCTTGAAGTATTATTATTTTCTATGTCAATATGAACTTTTGTCTTGAATCTTTCGGATCTGAATATTCATACCACAATTAAGAAGAATTACTTTAAAATTATGCCAAGTAGCACTCCGCATCAAAAATTCTATTTTTATCATTTACCTACTCGAGGACGAGCAGGAATTAAGCTTGGGGATGCTTGATACATCTCCAACATATCTATAATTTTTGATTGCTCCATGCTATATTATCTACTGTTTTGGACATTATTGGGCTTTATTATCCACTTTTATATTATTTTTGGGACTAACCTATTAACCGGAGGCCCAGCCCAGAATTGCTGTTTTTTGCCTGTTTCAGGGTTTCGAAGAAAAGGAATATCAAATGGAGTCCAAACATAATGAAACCTTCGGGAACATGATTTTCTCACTGAATACAACTCAGGAGACTTGGTCCCTACGTCAAGGCACGTAATAGGAGGCCACGAGGTAGGGGGCGCGCCCTACCCTACCAGGTGCGCCCCCACCCTCGTGGGCCCCCTGTTGCTCCACTGACGTACTTCTTCCTCCTATATATACCCACGTACCCCCAAACGATCATAATAGGAGCCAAAATCCTAATTCCACCGCTGTAGCTTTCTGTATCCACGAGATCCCATCTTGGGGCCTGTTCCGGAGCTCCGCCGGAAGAGGGCCGTCATCACGGAGGGCTTCTACATCATCATGGCCTCTTCGATGAAGTGTGAGTAGTTTACCTCAGACCTTCGGGTCCATAGTTAGTAGCTAGATGGCTTCTTCTCTCTCTTTGAATCTCAATACAAAGTTCTCCCCCTCTCTTGTGGAGATCTATTCGATGTAATCTTCTTTTGCGGTGTGTTTGTTGAGACCGATGAATTGTGGGTTTATGATCAAGTCTATTTATGAATAATATTTGAATCATCTCTGAATTCTTTTATGTATGATTGGTTATCTTTGCAAGTCTCTACGAGTTATCAGTTTGGTTTGGCCTACTAGATTGATCATTCTTACAATGGGAGAAGTGCTTAACTTTGGGTTCAATCATGCGGTGTCCTTTCTCGGCCGGTGACAGTAAGGGCAGCAAGGCACGTATTGTATTATTGCCATCGAGGATAACAAGATGGGGTTTTCTTCATATTGCATGAGTCTATCCCTCTACATCATGTCATCTTGCTTAAGGCGTTACTCTGTTTTAACTTAATACTCTAGATGCATGCTGGATAGCGGTCGATGAGTGGAGTAATAGTAGTAGATGTAGGCAGGAGTCGGTCTACTTGTCTCGGACGTGATGCCTATATACATGATCATACCTAGATATTCTCATAACTATGCTCAATTCTGTCAATTGCTCAATAGTAATTTGTTCACCCACCGTAGAATACTTATGCTCTCAAGAGAATCCACTAGTGAAACCTATGGCCCCCGAGTCTATCTTTATCATATTAATCTCCTACTACTTAGTTATTTACTTTTCCTTTATTTTACTTTGCATCTTTATAATAAAAATACCAAAAATATTATCTTGTCATATCTATCAGATCTCACTCTCGTAAGTGGCCCTATAGGGATTGACCACCCCCTATTTGCGTTGGTTGCGAGGATTTATTTGTTTTGTGCAGGTGTGAGGGACTTGCGCGTAGCCTCCTACTGGATTGATACCTTGGTTCTCAAAAACTGAGGGAAATACTTATGCTACTTTGCTGCATCATCCCTTCCTCTTCAGGGAAAACCAACACAGTGCTAAAAGAGGTTGCAGTGTGGAGTAATAGTAGTAGATGCAGAATCGTTTCGGTCTACTTAACACGGACGTGATGCCTATATTTCATAATCATGCCTAGATATTCTCATAAGTATGCCCTTTTCTATCAATTGCTCGGCAGTAATTTTTCACCCACCGTAATACATGCTATCATGAGAGAAGCCACTAGTGAAACCCATGGCCCCCTGGTCTATTTTATATCATATAAGTTTCTGATCTACAATTCTAGTTTACTATTTATTTTATTTTGTAATCTTTACTTTTCAATCTATACAACAAAAATACCAAAAATATTTATCTTATTAACTTTATCAGATCTCACTTTTGCAAGTGGCTGTGAAGGGATTGACAACCCCTTTATCACGTTGGTTGCAAGGTTCTTGATTGTTTGTGAAGGTACTTGGTGACTTGCGTGTAGTCTCCTACTGGATTGATACCTTGGTTCTCAAAAATCGAGGGAAAAACTTACGCTACTTTGCTGCATCACCCTTTCCTCTTCAAGGGAAAACCAACGCATGCTTAAGAGGTAGCAGATCTCAAGAAGATGGGCTTCCAACGGGACTTTGACTGGTCTCAGCCACCTTCGAAGAAATTCAAGAAGGTCAAAGTTCATCATCTGGTCGCCAGCTTATATTCTTCATCACGCGAGACGGATGAAGCTGAGGACTTGAAGACACTATGGTAGGCCCTACTACAGCGGACGACCCCAACAACGTTGTCGCTCCTCCATCGACATCATGATGATATTCTTCAGGGGCGTTAGTCCTCATTTTTCGTCCCTTTTGGTCATTCGATGACAAAGGGGGAGAAATTTGAGTTAGTCTTCAAGTGGGTCTCTTATATATGGGCGTTTTTTCGTTAAGTTACAATTCTTGCTCTTCTGAGGTGTTTGCTCTGTTGAGTTGTGAACTTAAGTCTTATGATGCTCTAACTCATTTGAACTGCTTTCTGCATGCTTATTTCCTCAATTAACTTCATGCACACATGCTGAATTCGTCAGAGTCCATATTTCATCATGCATTTCAAATTCTTCATATTATATGTCAAATGTGTGTATGAATTACAAGATATAGGGGGAGATCTCCATGATTTTACTCTACAATCTGCATTTGCTAATCAAAGCAAATTCCTCAAATATGCACATCTTCAAGGGGAGTTCTTCTATATCTTGCAATAAAATTCATCAATATCTGTATTTACACTTCATATGTTTATCCCCGTTGAAAACTTAACATATTTGTCATCAATCAACAAAAAGCGGGAGATTGTAAGTGCATCTAGTGCCCCTTAGTGATTTTGGTGTATGGAAGACTTATAGGTTAAGGGACTAATGTGTTTGTGAGTGTACACATGTTCTATAAGTCTATGAGGAGTTTGATATTTATGATGAAAGTCGACCCCTAAAAATGAATGTCTTTAGTTGAAGACTTTGGTTTCCTTGAAGACTTTGAAAGTGAGGAAAGTGGTGTGACCTTGAAGACTTTGATATTGATGCAAGGATTATGAAGCGTGAAGACTTATGTTTTTATAGTTTTATTTTCTCTTTCTTAAGTCATAGGAAACACCATACTGTTAAAGGGGGTCGAGGTAAAACTAAGGAAACACTTTCCAAGTGATGCTCATCTCAAAATCCTACACCTATCCAATCCTTTCAAGTGAAGCCATTGGAAATCTCATATAGTTCAGCCAATTTCTTCAGTCACAGAGATGAAGTTCTTCTCGTCTTTGAGGAATTTGTTTTGACTAAGGAGTTAGGAATTCACCAGTATGGATTGCCTACAAGTGAGGAACATTATAGCCCCAAGGAATTTCAGAGCTCAAATTTCTGACTGTTCCTGTGCTATGCGCCAGCTGTCCAAAATATCCTACCCACCTAACGGTCATGTCATTGAAGAGCATTTATTTCTTATCAGGTTGGGCTGCTCCCTAGGATATAAATAGCCACCCCCTACAACCACTAGATGGTTGGCTACTCCGAGAGAAACTAACACTTGTCATTGAGAGCATCCCAGCCTCCAAGGACTTTGAGCGAAAATAATCAAGTGAGGAAAACCCAAACCCAAACACCTACAACCCAAAGTGATTGAGCATCATTGAAGAGATTGTTCCTGTGTGGAACCGATGCTTATTACCTTTGAGGACCGTGCATCCTCCAAACAGTTAGTCGTCATGGTCTAGAGCATCCAAGAGGAATTGTGCATCGCCAAGTGACCTAGTCCGTGAAGGTTTGGAAGTCACCTGAAGACTTACCACGAGTGAATGGGTGAGGTCTGTGTGACCTTAGATCAAGGAGAATACCGTGAGTACTGTGTGTCTGGGACTTTGTGTCCTCAGGTTTAAAAACCTAGCCGCTCCAACCAGATGCACGACTATCACAGTAGTTCTTCACCAAGCTACTGGTTCCATTTCCTCAACCCTTTCATTTCCTCATTCGCGTGTTGATGAAATTGATTGTTACTGTTTGAAGACTTTGACTGAATACTTTCACAATTTCCTCAATCATAATTCTTTAGTCACTTAGTCTTCAGCCTGCTTATCCTATTTACACGCTTCTTGTGCTCTGTGTATGTTTCATTTCATCATGATGACTATGATACTACTTTGTTATGCATGCACCTGAGTACTTATTCCGCTGCTTGTAGTTCGTGACTTAGGAAATTCCTCAAGTTGAATTTCCTCAGTGACGAATTTGTAAAAATCGCCTATTCACCCCCCTCTAGTCGATATAACGCACTTTCAGTTGGGCGGCTGTGCGGTCACAATTCTACCTTTTCGTGTACCGTGTTGTAAGCTAGCATATGGAAAGCAAGCTTGTTATGATGATTATTTAATTTGTAGCAACATAGGCAACACACATGAAACGAGAGGCATGCTTACGTCCAACCACAGCACGGCTATGGAAGACAAGTGGTTGTTGGAATGTGAGTTCCACAACGGCGAGTAGGGCGCCGAGCAGCTAGACGTGCCAGGTTCTATGAATAGTGCAGATGGCTTGACAACGAGAGGGAGAGTGTCATTCAAGAAGTGGCCCATCGGTGAGCTATGGATGCCTCCCTGCCACCGCGTGTACTAGGATGCATTTGGTAGCCCACATAGAGGCAAACCAGACCCACATGAGACGAAAATGGGATGTTTGGTAGCTTGTTGCACTGTTTGGCCCACATAACACGAACCTCAAAGCACCTCTCAGCGAGGCCCGCTAGGAATGGCCGAATCGGCAGTTTCCAGCGAGTCAGGTTGAGACGAGTCACATCGAGCAAAGCAGATGGGTCGCATTGCATGAGAGGAGGTTGGAGGGGTGCGACCTGCTATACAGCTTTTACGTGTTATCTTCTCCTTGACATAGACCCCCACGGTGGCAACACGAGGTCTACCATGCTCCACTCCACTGACGCCATGATGTTCAGCTGCCACAATCTCCTCTGCACGGCCACGTTCACCATCACCATGCTCGGGGTCCTCTGGACCGCCGGCGGCTCGCCGCCGTCCGTGGCTCGGAAGCTCCTGCCCCTCACGCCAGCGAGCAGGTCCAATTGTGTCTTAGGCCTCGATACGTCTCCAACGTATCTTTATGAAGTATGCATGCCATATTTACCTAAGTTCTACATGGTTTTGGTACAATTTTGTATGATTTCAGTGGACTAACCTACTGACCTAGTGCCCAGTACCCAGTGTCAGTTCCTTTTTTGGCTATTTTTTGTTTTCCAGAAAATCCATACCAAACGAAGTCCAAAGGCCACGAAAATTTAACGTGATTTTTTTGGAACATAAGAGACTCTCGAAGCTTCAAGGAAGGACCAGAAGACCCACGAGTTAGTCACGACCTTACCTGATACGTCTCCATCGTATCTACTTTTCCAAACACTTTTGCTCTTATTTTAGACTCTAATTTGCATGATTTGCATGAAACTAACCCGGACTGACGTTGTTTTGAGGAGAACTACCATAGTGTTGTTTTTGTGAAGAAATAAAAGTTCTCAGAATTGGATGAAACTTTTTGGAGATTTTTTATGGAATAATTAAAAAATACTGGAGCAAGGATCTACAGGAGGGGACCCACCAGCTGCCCACAAGGCAGTTGGGTGCGCCACCCCCTAGGCGCGCCCAAGTACCTTGTGGGGCCCACCTAGCTCCGCTGACCCTAATTGCAAGCCTATAAATTCCTATTTCCCAATAAAAAAGAGAAAAAGTTTCATCGTGCCTTATGATACAGAGCCGCCGCCACCTCATGTTCTTCATTGGGAGGTAGGGATTGCACCCGTAAGATTTGCGTACGGGTGGAGCCACCCCATATCCTTACCCGTCCCTTCTGAGCGTACCCATCGCCCTTACTAATAAAATTTTCCCCATACCCATTACCCGACAGGGCAGATGGGTACCCGCGGGTAAAAATACCCATGTCGGTAAATAATTAATTGGAACAATTCATAGTCATAAATAGCAACATATAATCGTAATTTACAACAAGACATCATAAACAACAACACATTTAATAAAAAATCACTTTGTCATAAAAAATAACACACCAACACAACATCACATAGTTCACAAATTCACGACAAAATGTAGATTGTAGAGATAATTTTGAGTTCATATAGATTTTAAAAGGGTACATGGGTATGTGGGTATGGCTTATACGGTCCAATACCGCGCCCGCTCTACCCGATGGGTTTCAGATTTCCCTATTTATATACCCATGGGTATCTTTTTGTACCATACCCTTACCCTAATAGGGTTTTTACCACAAGGTGCGTGGGTAATGGGTACCCATTGTCATCCGTATTGGGAGACCAGATCCGGAGTTCATTCGGGGCTCCGGAGAGGGGGATTCGTCGCCATCATCATCACCAACTCTTCTTCATCGCCAATTTCATGATGCTCATCGTTGTGAGTGAGTAATTCATTCGTAGGCTTGCCGGACGGTGATGGGGTTGGATGAGATTTATCATGTAATCTATTCAATTCGTTAGGTCTTGATCCCTAATATCCACTATGTACTGAGATTGATGTTGCTATGACTTTGCTATGCTTAATGCTTGTCACTAGGGCCCGCATGTCATGATTTCAGATTTGAACACTTTATGTTCTGATGAATATATTTGAGTTCTTTATCCTATCTTGCAAGTTATACACACCTATTACATGTTATGATCTGCATACCCCAAGGTGATAATAATTGGGTTTCTTTCCGGTGATTACCGTAGTTTGAGGAGTTCATGTATTCACTATGTATTAATGCTTTGTTCCGGTTCTCTATTAAAAGGAGACCTTAATATACCTTAGTTTCCTTATGGACCCCACTGCCATGGGAGGGTAGGACAAAATATGTCATGCAAGTTCTTATTATAAGCACGTATGACTATATACAAAGTACATGCCTACCTTACATTGATTGATTAGATCTAGTTCTGTGTCGCTCTAGGTTGTGAATGTTATATGATGAATGTCATCCAACACAATATCCATCACTGATCCAATGCCTATGATTTTCATATATTAATCGTTGCTAAGTTACTACTACTGTTGCTGTTACAATTACTATAAAACTGCTAATGTTGCTGTTATCGTTATTGTTGCTACTGTTACCACTACTATCAAACTATCATATTACTGTGGAGAGAGGTGGTTTGGAGGACGAGCGGCATAAAGTTCGGAATCTCAGCCAGTTGATAGCCCTTTGGGATGTGTGTATCCTGGATTTTCAGTTGTATACTGGCACTAGTCAGCAGGAAATACAGAGGTACCGTGAGGTAGTGTATTAGCTTTCTACATGGGTCGTCGGTGGGTTGTATGACTGCACGAACATTATGTGACTCCTCGGCACATTTAAGCTGGTACGAACAGCTCGCACTAGTTGCCTAGTCAGGGCCTAACTACTACACTAACTAGCACACCATACGATTGTAAAACAAATATAGCACGCCATACTTTGTTTCTCTTTTTTAGTTGGCATTGTTTCTATTTCAGTAGCACACCACACGTGTATGTGTGCACGATTCAAAAAGGAAAAAATGTGTGTGAAAAAACCTTCTTTCCCACATGTTTTCTGAAAGAATTTTATACATATAGAAAGTGAAAGAACGGTCATGAATTGCAAGAATAAAAGTATTCACGTATTTATAGAAAATCATGCAATTTTGAAAATTTGGTCACATATTACTAAAATACATGATGAACACTTCAAAAAATACACGCTAAATAATTTCTAGATACATGGCGTACATTTATCTAAATATGCAGTTGATTCTTTTTAAAGAATGCAATGAACATTTAAAAAAATACATGTTGAACCTTTTGTAAATGTACGTGACGCAAAATTATAAAATGTATTACTAACATTCTTTTTGTTCACTGTTACATGTATGGTTTGGTTCATGGTAATCTCATGGCAATCGCTCGAACCAGTCATTTTTGTTTCGTGGTTCATGGTAGTCTCGTGGTGGTTCGTTCATGGTAGTCTAGGTGGGTGTATCCAGAGTAGTTCTCTAAATCATGTGAGTGGCCCGGTAGCGGTTGGGCTACCATGTAATCTGCTCTCATCTAAGTGGTTAGGTTTCTGTACCCTTTTCTCTTCATCAATATATGATAGACACGTTCATACGGATTTGAGAAAATGAATTTTATATGTGTGTTTCTTTGAATATGAAACCTTGTTATATAGTATAGTCATGTGATGAATACTACCTAGATTTCATTTTTCTTTTTGTAATTTACTAGTTCGTTAGAGGGTGATGTTTTAGCTTGGTGCCACCGGTGGCACCAAATCTCAAGATGCACTGAGATACTTTCGCCCGGTGCAAATTGTGCAACCGGTCAACATGGAATTCACATTTTTACAAACTAATGACGGCTGAATGGCGAATTGCGAACAACATCTGTTAGTTTATCCAAGTATAAAAAACATAAATATAAATTGCTCACTCATGAAAAAACTATATTTTGCGTGCTTCGCTGATTATTTTCATATTTTCTACGTAGATCATCATGATCATTTAAAAAATGAAAAGTTTTACTTAGTCCAACTAAACAAACTAATTCTAAAGGAAAAAATCCAAAAGAGAAAATCAAAGGGAAGTGCAGTTGATGCATGCACTGTTGTTGATGAATCAACTTAGATAAGCAATTACCCCTAAACAAGAACTTATAATTAATTATGCACCATCCACTCAAAAAAGGAAGGAATTATGCACAATGAGGCATGAGCTCGTCATGCTAGGTTGAATGTGTGGGGTGAGATGTAGAGCTTTTTTTATGTGTGATGTGCTTGCACACCAAAGGCCCATCGCGGCACTGCTTGGTACGTGATGCATATGTCGTGCATGTACATCAACGAGGAGAACTTGGGATGGGCTACTATGTAGACTTGCAGAAGTGCAGTGCACTGCGCACTGTCACAGAATACAACATAAAATAAATTAGTGGCAACCTGAATACATGCAATAAATATGGTCTATGACCTGATCACGAAGCATGTTGGTGGCCCAGATATCGAGCGCCATCAGGCATTTTTGATTACTATAATATTGATCACTCTACTGCAGATATTTAGTTCTTCAGGTGTGGTTGAATTGATAACTCAACTGCTAATACTTGCAAATATTCTTTGGCTTCCCTTGTATCGAATCAATAAATTTGGGTTGAATACTCTACCATAAAAAACTGTTGCGATCCCCTATACTTGTGGGTTATCAGTACCCCATGCGCCCTGGGTGGTACGAAGTGTCCTCTAAGCTCGTGGGTCCCATGTAAGTCCTACTGGCGTCAAACCAACGCTGAAATTTCTAATAAATTGGGGAACCCCCAGAAACAAACCTAGAACTCCCATGCTGCCGCAAGCCTCTGTTCCGAAGAGATCTCATCTGGAGGCCTTTTTCGGCACCCTGCAGGAGGGGGAAACCATCACCGGAGGCCATCTTCATCATCTCGGTGGTTGCTACTTGTAAACTGCGATGGGGTTTTTTTCCCGAAAAGGAGGAGTGAAACGGTACAATAGACATAAGTATTCCCCCCAGTGAGAACCAAGGTTATTGAACCAATAGCAGAACCACGCAAATTCCCTCTTCAGCACATACACAAACAAAAGTAAATACTTGCACCCAACGCGGGCAAGAGGGTTGTCAATCCCCTTGGAATCGTTACTTGCAAGTATCAAATCTTGTATAGGTAGATAGATAAATTGCAAAACAAAATAAAAGTAAATAAATTGCAGCAAGATATTTTTAGTATTTATAATATGGTAAAAGTAGACCCAGGGCCATTGTTTTCACTAGAGGCTTCTCTCTCGAACACATAGCATACGGTGGGTGATGTGATCACCTATTACAGGTAGGGTCATGGACCCATCACTCGGTACCCACATGGGGCCCATCATTCGGGACCCACATGGGGCCCATCATCATCATAGGTAGGTCCCTAGACCATGCCAGCATTCGGATGTGCACATTAGTAGGATCACTTGGACGGCTCTGCGGCACTCGGACAACCCCACGTCACTCGGTAGACGATCAACCACTCGGACGTACGGGACATGAAGGCGTCGTGGGAGCTGCAACGGTCGAGGGATCCTAAGTCGTCCACTAAATAGAGTTATAACTACCATTACCTCTAACTGCTGTAGTATAGACTCATTACACTAGTAACTGCCTCATTCAATGGCATTTATTGCCCCGGCGGCGCGGGAGACATGGGGCTGCAGGGCACTCTATATAAGCCGCACCCCTCTCCATAGTGGGGCAAGGTTCAACTCAGTAATCCTATCTAACAAATCAAGGCAAGCCTCAGGGCACGAAATGTAGGGCTTTTACCTCTACCGAGTGAGGGGCATGAACTCGTTAAATACCGTATGTTACACCTACACAGTAGCTAGGCTCTGCCCCTTATTCATACCCCTAGTACTCATTGTTAGTATCATAACCCTGACAGTTGGCACCCACCGTGGGGCTAGGCATCTAGCAAAACTTCACGGTGTAGGTGGATTTCTTCATCATCATCATGCCAGTCGGCGGCGAAATCCGTTTTAGGACCATCTCCTTCATCGCTGACGACTCAGCGTGGCTACGTGAAGCCCCGTAGGACGTGGAGGCGTTGCCCACCCGTGGAGCGACGCACTTCTGAGCCTCCTCCTACGGAGTCCTTCTTCGACAGCCCTCGGCTCCATACCAAGTGGTTGTCCATCCCGCTGTTGCATGCTGTCACAAGCACTCCGGGCATTCACGGCTGTAGTGTTGGATCAAGCACGTAGTCACCACTCAGGCGGCAGCGGAACAGGTGGTGGCTATCGAGTTCGATGAGCTCGCCCTCGACCTCTTAGACGGATTGCTCGGTGATTCCTCGGAGGAGTCTAAGTCCGAGAGCATCGAGTCAACTGCTGAAGTTCTTATGACGGATAAATCCAAGTACCGCGTACCCCCAGGCTACCAAGAGCCCAAAGGCGATCACGTGGGTGTGTCTCACGTCAACACCAACGGCGGCTTCCCAGGGCACGAGCTGTACGTGCCTCAAGCTGTCACTCGGGAGCAGCGGGACGAACTTCGTCGCCAGAATGATCAACTCCTGAACACTCCCATCACCGAAACGACTCCTGAGCCACTAGCCATGGAGTGCCGAGCGCGATCTCCTCGAACAACTTCAGAGGGAGCTGGATGAACGTGAGCGCTGTCAACCCAGTTCCAGTCGACACAAGCATCGGCTCTATTCAAGTGACCATCCTCGTACGTATCTAGTCCTTAGTACTCCATTCCAAAATATAGCAGCCACCACTCAGATCCTGGATTCCATCCAGCCCTTCGGCTCTTCGGTCGGGGAAGGGATTCGTCAGATCCAAGCACTCCTCAAAATAGCATAGTCACAGAATGCGGTGGTGACCTCGTCTAGAGACCGGATCCATAGCGCATCCGTGCATGCGGAGACCGTCCAGTCGGCTCATAGTTCAGTCAGCTCGGGAACACGCGGAGCTACTTCCTCCACCAGAGACCGCCGCGAAGATCGAAGACGTGATCAGGCCGTGTCGCCCAAGCAAAATAACAACTACGATCGTGCACTGATGACTCCACCCCGGGATGTCACGTACGGGCGCTAGCCCTATGATGGCAGGCGGACACACGGTAGTGACCGCAGGTTGAGTCCTACTCGTCCGTCGAGGGACGCTCGAGAGCCGCTATTCAATGCGAGATCCGTTTTCACTGAGAATTTGGTCGATAGAGGTCGGGCCTTGCGGGAGGGCCTGGAGCACGATGTGCCGAGTGGTTCCGTACCATCAGGTCCCGAATGCTTCAGCCGTTATATATGAGCAGCTAAGATTCCCAACAAATTCAGGTTGGCCACGGGGATCAGCAATTGCACCGGCGAATCCAAGCCTCAAATTTGGTTAGAAGATTACCGAGTGGAAGTCCAGATCGGTGGCGGCAACGACAACATGGTGATAGCCCACAAGTATAGGGGATTAGTTGTAGCCTCTTTCGAAAAGTAAGGGTGTCGAACCCAATGAGGAGCTAAAGGTAGAGAAAATATTCCCTCGAGTTCTATTAACCACCGATACAACTCTACGCACGCTTAACGTTCGCTTTACCTAGAACAAGTATGAAACTAGAGGTACTTTGTACGTGTTGTAGGATAGGTTTGCAAGATAATAAAGAGCACGTAAATAAAAACCAGGGTTTGTTTAGATAAAGAAACAATTACGTTAGTTTAACGAGTGTGTAAAAGTGGTGGTAGGAGTTGCAAAATTGTCCCTAAGCAATTGACTACGTTACTAGACTGATAGCAAGTTTTATGTGGGAGAGGCCACTGCTAGCATGTCATCCCTTACTTGGGATTCTATGCACTTATGATTGAAACTATTAGCAAGCATCCGCAACTACTAACATTCATTAAGGTAAAACCCAACCATAGCATTAAGATATATTGGTCCCCCTTCAATCTTGTATGCATCAATTTCTATGCTAGGCTGAAGCTGCTATCACCCTTGTCATCCAATACATAGTCCTATCAACATACAACTAACCCTATGGTGTGATCCACACACGCGCTCATATTATGCGCACCAAAGGACAGTAACATAACCGCAAGCAAATTAAACCAATCATAGTAATTCACCAATCACCGATAGGACAACAAAAATCTACTCAAGCATCATAGGATGGCAACACAACATTCGATAATAATATGAAGCATAAAGCACCATGTTCAAGTAGAGGGTACAGCGGGTTGCGGGAGAGTGGACCGCTAAATATACATGGAGGAAAGTAATGAAGATGTTGGGAAAGATGACGGAGGTGTTGGTGTAGATCGCGGTCACATGATGATTGCCCCGTCGGCGTTCCGGCGCCACCGGGAGAGAGGGGGAGAGAGCCCCCCTCCTTCTTATTCTTCCTTGACCTTCCCCCTATATGGGAGAAGGGTTTCCCCTCTGCTCCATGGCCTCCATGGCAGCGGAGGGGCAAGAGACCCTCCAAGATTGGATCTATCTCTCTCTCTCTCTCTGTTTCCTTCTGTTTCTGCATTCTCAGATTCTAGCCTTTCACCGTTTCTTAAATTCCCGGAGATTCGTAACTCCGATTGGGCTGAAATTTTACCACGATTTTTATCCGGTTAGCTCTCTTGCGGCCGAAGAAGGGCACCGACCGCCTTACGGGGTGGCCACAAGGGCCCAGGGCGCGCCCCCTGCCTTGTAGCCGCCTCAGGCATCGTCTCGCGTTGATTCCACTTCCCAAATTTCACATATATTCCAGAGAAATCTCTCTAAGTTTTTATCGCGTTTGGACTCCGTTTGATATGGATTTTCTGCGAAACAAAAAACATGCAACAAACAGGAACTGGCATTGGGCACTGGATCAATATGTTAGTTGTAGAAAATCATATAAATTATTGCCAAAAGTATGTAAAAGTTTTAGAATATTGGCATGGAACAATAAAAAATTATAGATACGACAGAGACGTATCAACATCCCCAAGCTTAATTCCTGCTCATCCTCAAGTAGATAAATGATAAAAGAAGATAATTTTTGATGTGGAATGCTACCTAGCATAATCTTGATCATATAATCTAATCATGGCATGAATATTAAGACATGAGTGATTCAAGGCAATAGTCTATCATTTGACATAAAGACAATAATACTTCAAGCATACTAATAAAGTAATCATGTCTTCTCAAAATAACATGGGCAAAGAAAGTTATCCCTACAAAATCATATATTCTGGCTATGCTCCATCTTCGTCACACAAAGTATTAAATCATGCACAACCCCGATGACAAGCCAAGCAATTGGTTCATACTTTTGATGTTCTCAAACTTTTTCAACTTTCACGCAATACATGAGCGTGAGCCATGGATATAGCACTATAGGTGGGATAGAATATGATGGTGGAGGTTGTGTGGAGAAGACAAGAATGGAAGAAAGTCTCATATCGATGCGGCTAATCAATGGGCTATGGAGATGCCCATCAATTGATGTCAATGCGAGTACGTATTTCCATGCAACGGATGCACTAGAGCTATAAGTGTATGAAAGCTCAAACTGAAACTAAGTGGGTGTGCATCCAACTTGCTTGCTCATGAAGACCTCGGGCATTTGAGGAAGCCCATCATCGGAATATACAAGCCAAGTTCTATAATGAAAAATTCCCACTAGTATATGAAAGTGATAACTCAAGAGACTCTCTATATGAATAACATGGTCCTACTCTAAAGCAAAAGTGTGGTAAAAGGAAAGTAACATTGCCCCTTCTCTCTTTTTCTCTCATTTTTTGGGCTCTTTGGCATCTTTTTTTATTTGGGCTTCTTTGGCCTCTTTTTTATTTGGGCTTCTTTGGCCTCTTTTATTTTGATAACCACACATGGGACAATGTTCTAATAGTGATGATCATCACACTTTTATTTTACTTACAACTCAAAATTACAACTTGATACTAGAACAAGGTATGACTCTATATGAATGCCTCTGGTAGTATACCAGGATGTGCAATGATCTAGCATAGCAAAGATATCAAAAATGGACAAGCCATGAAAATATCATGCTAGCTATCTTATGATCGTGCAAAGCAATATGACAATGAATGCTCAAGTCATGTATATGATGATGATGAAAGTTGCATGGCAATATATCTCGGAATGGCTATGGAAATGCCATGATAGGTAGGTATGGTGGCTGTTTTGAGGAAGATATAAGGAGGCTTTTGTGTGATAGAGCATATCATATCACGGGGTTTGGATGCACCGACGAAGTTTGCACCAACTCTCGAGGTGAGAAAGGGCCATGCACGGTACCGAAGAGGCTAGCAATGATGGAAGGGTGAGAGTGTGTATAATCCATTGACTCAACATTATTCATAAAGAACTCACATACTTATTGCAAAAGTCTATTAGCTATCGAAACAAAGTACTACGTGCATGCTCCTAGAGGGATAGATTGGTAGGAAAATACCATCTCTCGTCCCCGACCGCCACTCATAAGGAAGACAATCAATAAATACCTCATGCTCCAACTTCGTTACATAATGGTCCACCATACGTGCATGCTACGGGAATCACAAACTTTAACACAAGTATTCTTACCAATCCACAATTACTCACTAGCATGACTCTAATATCACCATCTTTATATCGCAAAACTATTGCAAGGAATCAAACATATCATTTTTAGTGATCTACAAGTTTTATGTAGGATTTTAAGACTAACCATGTGAATGACTAATTCCTGATAACTCCTTAAATAGATATAAGTTAAGAAAGAGAGTTTAATTCTTTCTACAAAATATATGCCCATGCTCTAACAAATATAAGTGAAGCAAAAGAGCATTCTACAAATGGCGGTTTTCTATGTGAAGAGAAACAGACAATTCAAACTTCAAATGATATAAGTGAAGCACATGAAGCATTCTATAAAGCCATACTCAAAAGATATAAGTGAAGTGCAAAGAGCATTCTATAAATCATCAAAGGACTATCTCATGCCATGGTGAATAAATGAAGAAGGAAAAATAAAAGGCACACGACGCTCCAAAATTTACGCATATCACGCGACGAATAAAAATATAGCTCCAAGTAAAATTACCGATAGTCGTTGGAAGAAAGAGGGGATGCCTTCCGGGGCATCCCCAAGCTTAGTTGATTGGGAGTCCTTGAATATTACCTTGGGGTACCTCAGGCCTCCCCAAGCTTAGGCTCTTGCCCCTCCTTATTCCTTCATCCATCGTGATCTCACCCAAAACATGAAAACTTCAATCACACAAAACTTAACAAAACCCTCATGAGATCCATTAGTATAATAAAGCAAATCACCACTTCAAGTATTGTTGCAAACTCATTCATATTTTATTTTTGCATTGTAGCCACTGTATTATAACTTCTCCATGGCTTACACCACCGATAAAATTGATAGTTTCATCAAAACTAGCAAAACAATGCATCAAAAACAGAATATGTTTTAAACAGGACAGTCTGTAGCAATCTGAACATCTACCATACTTCTGTAACTCCAAAAATTCTGAAGAATTAGGAAAAAAATAAACAATTTGTATAGGAGTACCGTGCAAAAAAATTTAGAAACATTCGACATTCCAGTAAAATTTGTAAATTCACGCGCTACAACCAAAGTTTCTGTTTTTCCACTACACACACCAAACAAGCAATCTAAACATCCTAAATGCAAATCTTGGCACATCATTTCTATAATACAATGGATTTGTACAAGGGGATAATTATTTTTGTTGAAAAGTTTCTGTAATCGATATTCACAAAATTTCCATGGGCATGAACAAAGTTCAAGGACGTCCCCCACTTCAACGGTGTTCGTCTTTCTCACTTTCACTTTTATTTTTGAAAAGTTCTAGGTTCCCCTCTTTATTTATTTTGTTTTTAAACTTTTTATGAAAGCACACAACATAAATAAATTACTCTCTAAAACCTCTGGGTTGTCTCCCTAGCAGCGCTTTCTTTAAAGCCATTAAGCTAGGCATATAGTGCTCAAGTAATTGGTCCACCCGGATCTCAAGGTATATCAAAGACAATTTTAATTAACAATGATTTATAATTTAGTAGTGAGCACAAAATAATATGTATCATGCAACAACGAAGTCTAACTCTCTTCCTATGCATCGGCATGTCATAGAAGAGCAATTCATGCACATTAAGTAAAGGCCAATACACAACATAAGCAATTTTTTTGCAATTTTGTCATATTGTAAACATAGAGAGGTGGAGATGTAGTTCCTCTCTCATAATAACTACAAGTAGGAGCAGCAAGCACATGCATATTATATTTATCAAAATTATCATGTGCAATAGTAGAACGCAACCCATCAATATAATCCTTAATAAGTGCAAACTTCTTTGATATAGTGTAGTTCGGAGAATTCAAAAAGATAATAGGACTATCATGTGTGGGTGCAATAGCAACAATTTTTTAATAACGTAAGGAACTATAGCAAGTTCATCTCGATAAGCATCTTTCATATTGGCAGCATGGCCACAAGCATAGCAAGCATCAATTTCATCAAAAAGGGATATTTCAAATGAATCAAAGGGATCATAGCAATCATCCTTCGGTAAGCACGAAGGGAAATTAAACAATGTATGAGTTGAAGAGTTACTCTCATTAGAAGGTGGGCACGGGTAGCTAATCTGTTCTTCCTCCTTTTTTTCTTCGCTCTCATCGTCATCTTTTTCATCGAATGAGCTCATAGTGTCATCGATTTCTTCTTCCATAGTTTCCTGCAAAATATTAGTCTCTTCTTGGACAGCAGAGACTTTCTCAATAAACGCATCAATATCGGCATTATGTTCATAATTCTCATAGCAATATTTAAGTATAGCAAAATTTTCAGGCCTATAAACATCATCATCAAAAGCTTCATACTTTTCAAACAAAGATTCAATTGCATAAGCACCCTTAAAAGCAACGAATTCTTCTATTGTTTCCACATTAAAGTAATCATATATACCATTAGCATAAGAAGCCAAGGTTTCATTATCATTAAATTTACATGAAAAGGGAAGGTGTGGAGCCTTCATCCTAGAGCAACAAGTATAATCATATCTCAAGCATAAATTCTGAGCATACCAATGATACTTATGAATTTGATTCCATAATAGTTTCCCTTTTTGAGTCAAGCGATAATCCCTAAGGTATTCACGTTGATCCAACATGTCTCGCATTATATAATTGAATGGGGTTTTCTCAGAATTATTAAAGTAGTGCATAGTATATTTCACATAATGAGCATCGAGGGTTTTAGGAAGTTTCCCATCTCCATGAGTAGCAAGTAAACCTACATTTTTTGGTATTTCATGTTCCATATCCATAACTAAAGATAGAGAACAACTTAGGACAGCAAATAAAATCTACTTATTGATAAAGCAAACAAGCACACACGAGAATATTCACCCCACGCTATTGCTCCCCGGCAACAGCGCCAGAAAAAGGTCTTGATAACCCACAAGTATAGGGGATCAGTTGTAGCCTCTTTCGATAAGTAAGAGTGTCGAACCCAATGTGGAGCTAAAGGTAGAACAAATATTCCCTCAAGTTCTATCGACCACCAATACAACTCTACGCACGCTTAACGTTCACTTTACCTAGAACAAGTATGAAACTAGAAATACTTTGTAGGTGTCATAGGATAGGTTTGCAAGATAATAAAGAGCACGTAAATAAAACTAGGGGCTGTTTAGATAAAGAAACAATTATGTTAGTTTAACGAGTGTGGAAAAGTGGTGGTAGGAGTTGCGGAATTGTCCCTAAGCAATTGACTATGTTACTAGACCGATATCAAGTTTCATGTGGGAGAGGCCACTGCTAGCATGTCATCGCTTACTTGGAATTCTATGCACTTATGATTGGAATTATTAGCAAGCATATGCAACTACTAATGTTCATTAAGGTAAAACCCAACCATAGCATTAAGACATATTAGTCCCCCTTCAATCCCGTATGCATCAATTCCTATGATAGGCTGAAGCTGCTATCACCCTTGCCCTCCAATACATAGTCCTATCAACATACAACTAACCCTATGGTGTGATCCACACACACGCTCATATGATGGGCACCAAAGGACAGCAACATAACCACAAGAAAATTAAACCAATCTTAGTAATTCACCAATCACCGATAGGATAACAAAAACTACTCAAGCATCATAGGTTAGCAACACATCATTCGATAATAATATGAAGCATAAAGCACCATGTTCAAGTAGAGGGTACAACGGGTTGCGGGAGAGTGGACCGCTGAATATAGATGGAGGAAGGTGATAAAGATGTTGGGGAAGATGACGGAGGTGTTGGTGTAGATCGTCGTCGCACGATGTTGCCCCGGAGGCATTCCGACGCCACCGGGAGAGAGGGCGAGAGAACCCCCCTCCTTCTTCTTATTCCATGATCTTCCCCCTAGATGGGAGAAGGGTTTCCCCTTTGGTCCATGGCCTCCATGGTGGCGGAGGGGTGGGAGCCTCTCCTAGATTGGATCCCTCTCTCTGTGTGTTTCCTTCTGTTTCTGTGTTCTCAGAATCTGGCCTTTCACCATTTCTTAAATTCCCGGAGATCCATAAATCCAATTGGGATGAAATTTAACACAATTTTTATCCAGATATTAGCTTTCTTGGTGCCAAAGAAGAGCACCAACCGCCTTACAGGGTGGCTACAAGGGCCCAGGGCGCACCCTACCCCCTGGGGCATGCCCCCCGCCTTGCCGCCGCCTCGGGCATCGTCTCGCGTTGATTCCACTTCCCAAAATTCACATATATTCCAAAAAAAATCTTCGGAAGTTTTTATCGCGTCTAGACTCTGTTTGATTTGGATTTTCTGCAAAACAAAAAACATGCAACAAATAAGAACTAGCACTAGGCACTAGATCAATATGTTAGTCCAAGAAAATCATATAAATTGTTGCCAAAAGTATGTAAAAGTTGTAGAATATTGGCATGGAACAATAAAAAATTATAGATACGATGGGGGTGTATCACGTAGCCATGAAGCATTTGCCGCTGATGTTGGAAGGCTCTGCTCGGGCTTGGTTGACACAACTCCCACCGAGTAGTATCTTTTGCTGGGATGACCTGGCGAAGGTGTTCGTCAAGACCTTTGAAGGCACATACAAGAGAGCAGGAGGTTTGACCGAGTTACAACACTATGTGCAAAAGTAAAATGAAACTCTCCAAGAGTACATCCAGCGGTGGACCACTCTGCACAACACAGTGGAGAATGTCACCAAACAACAGGCTATCTGCGCCTTCAAGGCCGAAGACAGGAACCGGGAGCTGAACATGAAGTTCAGCTGAACCGAGACCCCGACTCTCAATCGGGCTATGGAGATAGCCAATTGGCAGGCCAATGGTGAAGAGGAAGACCGACTAAGAAGCGACAAGAGCAGAGCAGGTGATGCTCATCAGTCGGAAAACAAGGGCAAGAAGCACAAGCCGAAAGAAGATACTGGGGGGAATGCTGAGGCCGCGGCTCTGGCCGGCCAAGGCAAAAAGAACTCCCAAAAGCAGAAGAAGGATTGGAAAGGGAAGAAGCAGGTCACCATGAAGAGCGACATCCTCGACCAACCTTGCCAAATCCACACGAAGAAAGATGAGGAGGGTAACTTGATCTTACCCAAACACACCACTCGGGAATGTCGGCTCCTGAAGTGAGAGATGCGACAAGATTCTGAAGAAAGAGATGAAGACGATGAATACGGAGGCAATGGTACTTCCAAGTACCCCAACATTGAGAACGTCCTCATGATTTTTGCTGATGTTGAGAGAAAGAGCCACCTCAAGGTGATCAATCGAGAGGTCAACATGGAAGTTCCGACTGTCACCAAATATCTCGTCTGGGCCAGGACACCGGTCACATTTGACCAGTCGGACCATCTGGCTCACATACAGACCCCCGGGTGGCAGGCTCTAGTAGTAGACCCAGTCGTGGGAGGAGTCCGACTGCGCAAAGTCCTAATGGATGGCGGCAGCAGGCTTAACATCATCTATGCCGACACCCTAGCGGCAATGAACATCCTGACGTCACTGGGTCAATCCCTGGGAATAAGGCCAAGTCACTGGGTCAAATAGCTCCCGACGTATTATTTGGACAAGATAAGAACTTCTGAAAAGAACGGCCGACTTTCATAGTGGTTGACTTCAAGAGCGCTTATCACGCCATCCTGGGTAGGCCAGCCTATGCATGTTTCATGGTCTGTCCATGTTACGTGTATCTTAAACTCAAGATGACGGGGCCTAAGGCGTGATCACCATCACAGGCAATCAGAAGTTGGCCGAAGAGTGCCTCCATAAGGGCTCCCATATCGCTGATGAACAGACGGCGATGGCCAAGTTAAACGAGTACAAGAAGGCGACAGATCCAAGCGAGCTTTTGAAGTCCAAGAAACAGACCGTGGAATCTGCTTTCCGGTCGGCAGGGGAGACGAAGCCAGTGCACATCCATCCTGGAGACCCGAATGCTGCCCCAACCAACATCTCCACCACTCGCTCCAAGAAAAACTCATAATATGTGACAAATAAAAATATAGTTTCATGTAAAATACTGATGGTTGTTAGAAGAAAGAGGGGATGCCACTTGGGGCATCCCCAAGCTTAGTTGCTTGATACTTCTTGAATATTATCTTGGGGTGCCTTGGGTGAGGGAGTCCTGGACTAAGGGGTCCTCGGGCGTCCGGCCTGTTATCCATGGGCCGGACTGATGGGCTGAGAAGACATGAAGGCCGAAGATTGTACCTTTGTCCGGATTGGACTCTCCTTGGCGTGGAAGGCAAGCTTGGCGACTGACTATGAAGATTCCTTCTTATGTAACCGACTCTATGTAACCCTAAATCCCCCGCGGTGTCTATATAAACCGGAGGGGTTAGTCTGGAAAGGATATACTCATTACCATAGTCATACAGGTTAGGCTTCTAGGGTTTAGCCATTACAATCTCGTGGTAGATCAACTCTTGTAACACTCAAATTCATCAAGATCAATCAAGCAGGATGTAGGGTATTACCTCCCTAGAGAGGGCCCAAACCTGGGTAAACATCGTGTCCCCCGTCTCCTATTACCATCGATCCTAGACGCACAGTTCGGGACCGATATGTCTCCAACGTATCTATAATTTTTGATTGCTCCATGCTATATTATCTACTGTTTTGGACATTATTGGGCTTTGTTATCCACTTTTACATTATTTTTGGGACTAACCTACTAACCGGAGGCCCAGCCCAGAATTGTTATTTTTTCCTATTTTAGGGTTTCGAAGAAAAGGAATATCAAACGGAGTCCAAACAGAATGAAACCTTCGGGAACGTGATTTTCTCAACAAACAAGACCCAGGAGACTTGTACCCTACGTCAAGAAACAAGAGAGGAGGCCACGAGGTAGGGGGCGCACCTCACCCCCAGGCGCGCCCTCCACCCTCGTGGGCCCCCTGTTGCTCCAGCGACGTACTTCTTCCTCCTATATATACCTACATACCCCCAAACGATCAGATACGGAGCCAAAACCCTAATTCCACCATCGTAACTTTCTGTATCCACGAGATCCCATCTTGGGGCCTGTTCTGGAGCTCCGCCGGACGGGGCATCGATCACGGAGGGCTTCTACATCATCACCATAGCCCCTCCGATGAAGTGTGAGTAGTTCACCTCAGACCTACGGGTCCATAGTTATTAGCTAGATGGATTCTTCTCTCTTTTAGGATCTCAATACAATGTTCTCCCCCTCTCTTGTGGAGTTCTATTCGATGTAATCTTCTTTTTGCGGTGTATTTGTTGAGATTGATGAATTGTGGGTTTATGATCAAGTCTATCTATGAACAATATTTGAATCTTCTCTGAATTCTTTTATGTATGATTGGTTATCTTTGCAAGTCTCTTCGAATTATCAGTTTGGTTTGGCCTACTAGATTGATCTTTCTTGCAATGGGAGAAGTGCTTAGCTTTGGGTTCAATCTTGCGGTGTCCTTTCCCAGTGACAGTAGGGGCAGCAAGGCACGTATTGTATTGTTGCCATCGAGGATAACAAGATGGGGTTTTCATCATATTGCATGAGTTTATCCCTCTACATCATGTCATCTTGCTTAAGGCGTTACTCTGTTTTCATTAACTTAATACTCTAGATGCATGTTGGATAACGTCGATGAGTGGAGTAATAGTAGTAGATGCAGGCAGGAGTCGGTCTACTTTTCTCGGACGTGATGCCTATATACATGATCATGCCTAGATATTCTCATAACTATGCTCAATTCTGTCAATTGCTCAACAGTAATTCGTTCACCCACCGTAGAATACTTATGCTCTTGAGAGAAGACACTAGTGAAACCTATGGTCCTCGGGTCTATCTTCTTCATATTAATCTTCCAATACTTAGTTATTTACTTTACTTTTTACTTTGCTTTTATTTTACTACAGATTACTACAGACTGTTCTGTTTTTGACAGATTCTGTTTTTCGTGTGTTGTTTGCTTATTTTGATGAATCTATGGCTAGTAAAATGGTTTATAAACCATAGAGAAGTTGGAATGCAGTAGGGTTAACACCAATATAAATAAAGAATGAGTTCATTACAGTACCTTGAAGTGGTCTTTTGTTTTCTTTCGCTAATGGAGCTCACGAGATTTTCTACTTTAAGTTTTGTGTTGTGAAGTTTTCAAGTTTTGGGTAAAGATTTGATGGATTATGGAACAAGGAGTGGCAAGAGCTTAAGCTTGGGGATGCCGGTGGCACCCCCAAGATAATCTAAGGACACCTAAAAGCCAAAGCTTGGGGATGCCCCGGAAGGCATCCCCTCTTTTCGTCTACTCCTATCGGTAACTTTACTTGGAGCTATATTTTTATTCACCACATGATATGTGTTTTGCTTGGAGTGTCCTTTATTATTTGAGTCTTTATTTGTTAGTTTACCACAATCATCCTTGATGTACACACCTTTTGAGAGAGCCATACATGATTTGGAATTTGTTAGAATACTCTATGTGCTTCACTTATACCATTTGAGTTATATAGTTTGGCTCTAGTACTTCACTTATATCTTTTAGAGCATGGTGGTGGATTTGTTTTATAGAAACTATTGATCTCTCATGGTTCACCTAGATTATTTTGAGAGTCTTAAATAGCATGGTAATTTGCTTAAATAATCCTCATATGCTAGGTATTCAAGATTAGTAAAAAAATTCCTAGGAGTGTTTTGAATACTAAGAGATGTTTGATGCCTGATGATTGTTTTGAGATATGGAGGTAATAATATCAAAGTCGTGCTAGTTGAGTAGTTGTGAATTTGAGAAGTGCTTGTGTTGAAGTTTGCATGTCCCGTAGCATGCACGTATGGTAAATGTTATGTAACAAATTTGAAACATGAGGTGTTTTTTGATTGTCTTCCTTATGAGTGGCGGTCGGGGACGAGCGATGGTCTTTTCCTACCAATCTATCCCCCTAGGAGCATGCGCGTAGTGCCGAGGTTTTTGATGACTTGTAGATTTTTGCAATAAGTATGTGAGTTCTTTATGACTAATGTTGAGTCCATGGATTATACGCACTCTCACCCTTCCATCATTGCTAGCCTCTTCGATATCGTGCATTGCCCTTTCTCACATTGAGAGTTGGTGCAAACTTCGCCGGTGCATCCAAACCCCGTGATATGATACGCTCTTTAACACATAACCTCCTTATATCTTATTCAAAACAGCCACCATACCTACCTATTATGGCATTTCCATAGCCATTCCGAGATGTATTGCCATGCAACTTTCCACCATTCCGTTTATCATGACACATTCATCATTGTCATATTGCTTAGCATGATCATGTAGTTGACATAGTATTTGTGGCAAAGCCATCATTCACAATTCTTTCATACATGTCACTCTTGATTCATTGCATATCCCAGTACACCACCAGAGGCATTCATATAGAGTCATCTTTTGTTCTAGCATCGAGTTGTAATCATTGAGTTGTAAATAAATAGAAGTGTGATGATCATCATTTTCTAGAGCATTGTCCCAAGTGAGTAAATTAAAAAATGAGAGAAAAAGAGAGAAGGGACAATGTTACTATCCTTTGTCACACTTGTGCTTCAAAGTAGCACCATGATCTTCATGATAGAGAGTCTTTTCTTTTGTCACTTCCATACACTAGTGGGAAATTTTCATTATAGAACTTGGCTTGTATATTCCAACAATGGGCCTCCTCAAGTGCCCTAGGTATTCATGAGCAAGCAAGTTGGATGCACACCCACTTAGTTTCTTTTGTTGAGCTTTCATACATTTATAGCTCTAGTGCATCCATTGCATGGCAATCCCTACTCCTTGCATTAACATCAATTGATGGGCATCTCCATAGCCCGTTGATTAGCCTCGTTGATGTGAGACTATCTCCTTTTTTGTCTTCTCCACATAACCCCCATCATCATATTCTATTCCACCCATAGTGCTATGTCCATGGCTCGCGCTCATATATTGTGTGAAAGTTTATACGTTTGAGATTGCCAAGGTATGAAACAATTGCTTGGCTTGTCATCGGGGTTGTGCATAATGAGAGCATTCTTGTGTAATGAAAATGGAGCATGACTAAACTATATGATTTTGTAGGGATGAACTTTCTTTGGCCATATTATTTTGAGAAGACATAATTGCTTAGTTAGTATGCTCGAAGTATTATTATTTTTATGTCAATATGAACTTTTGTCTTGAATCTTTCAGATCTGAATATTCATACCACAATTAAAATTACATTAAAATTATGCCAAGTAGCACTCCGCATCAAAAATTCTATTTTTATCATTTACCTACTCGAGGACGAGCAGGAATTAAGCTTGGGGATGCTTGATACGTCTCCAACGTATCTATAATTTTTGATTGCTCCATGCTATATTATCTACTATTTTGGACATTATTGGGCTTTACTATCCACTTTTATATTATTTTTGGGACTAACCTACTAACCGGAGGCCCAACCCAGAATTGTTGTTTTTTTGCCTATTTTAGGGGTTCGCAGAAAAGGAATATCAAACGGAGTCCAAACGGAATAAAACCTTCGGGAACGTGATTTTCTCAACGAACAAGACCCGGGAGACTTGGACCCTATGTCAAGAAACAAGAGAGGAGGCCACGAGGAAGGGGGGCATGCCTACCCCCCCCCCCCCACCCCCCCAAGCGCGCCCTCCACCCTCGTGGGCCCCCTGTTGCTCCACCGACGTACTTCTTCCTCCTATATATACCTACGTACCCCCAAACGATCAGATACGGAGCCAAAACCCTAATTCCACCGCCGTAACTTTCTGTATCCATGAGATCCCATCTTGGGGCCTGTTTCGGAGCTCCGCTGTTTGGGGCATCAATCACGGAGGGCTTCTACATGATCACCATATCCCCTCCGATGAAGTGTGAGTAGTTCACCTCAGACCTACGGGTCCATAGTTATTAGCTAGATGGCTTCTTCTCTCTTTTTGGATCTCAATACAATGTTCTCCCCCTCTCTTGTGGAGATCTATTCGATGTAATCTTCTTTTTGTGGTGTGTCTATTGAGATTGATGAATTGTGGGTTTATGATCAAGCCTATCTATGAACAATATTTGAATCTTCTCTGAATTCTTTTATGTATGATTGGTTATCTTTGCAAGTCTCTTCGAATTATCAGTTTGGTTTGGCTTACTAGATTGTTCTTTCTTGCAATGGGAGAAGTGCTTAGCTTTGGGTTCAATCTTGTGGTGTCCTTTCCCAGTGACAGTAGGGGCAACAAGGCACGTATTGTATTGTATTGTTGCCATCGAGGATAACAAGATGGGGTTTTCATCATATTGCATGAGTTTGTCCCTCTACATCATGTCATCTTGCTTAAGGCATTACTCTGTTTTCATTAACTTAATATTCTAGATGCATGCTGGATAGCGGTCGATGAGTGGAGTAATAGTAGTAGATGCAGGCAGGAGTCGGTCTACTTGTCTCGGACATGATGCCTATATACATGATCATGCCTAGACATTCTCATAAGTATGCTCAATTCTGTCAATTGCTCAACAGTAATTTGTTCACCCATCGTAGAATACTCACTACTAGGAAAAGGGCTATAGATGATATGGCCACTAATGGCGCACCAGACATGTGGTGCGCCACTACTATATAGTAATGGCGCACCATGAGTCGGTGCGCCATTAGTGTGGTAGACATTAATGGCGCACCAGACCACGGTGCGCCATTAGTAACAAATTTTTTTCCAAAAATTCTAATGGCGCACCAGGGAAGAGTGCGCCATTATTAGTTTAACTAGTAATGGCGCACCTCCAACCCAGTGCGCCACTACTATTTTTTTGCAAAACTACTAATGGCGCAGCTCAAGCTGGTGCGCCATTAGTAACAAGGGTTACTAATGGCGCGTTTGTCTCTGGTGCGCCATTAGTAACCTGGGACAGATAGCTAGCTAAGATCGATTGTATTTAAATCGTAGTCTTCATTTCTCGATTGTATTACATGGGCACTTTTTGAACTAATGAATATTTTTAAATTTCATGGGCACTTTTTGTATTCATGAATATTTTTTCAAATTTGATCTCTATCCCCCTCCATCTCGATCTCGATCCCCCCGCACCCTCCCCCGCTAGCTCCATCGCCACCGACGACCCACCGCACCCTCCCCCGCTCCACCGTCGCCGCCGACCCACCGCACCCTCCCCGGCCCGCTCCACCACCGCCGAGCACCCCCCGCACCCTCCCCCGCTCCGCCGCCGCTGACGACCCACCGCCACCGAGCACCCCCTGCACCCTCCCCCGCTCCACCGCCGCCGAGCACCCCCATTTGATGATATTTTCAAATAACAAATTTGATAATATTTTTTAATATTCATAAAAAAATTATTACTGTTTTTATTAAACTATTATTACTGTTTTTATAAAAAATATATTAAAGATAGCAACAAATAATAATAATAATAAACATACTAATGGCACACCGCTCGTGTAGTGCACCATTGCTATCTAAAAAAACATTCTAATGGCGCACCGCTAGGTGGTGCGCCATTGCTAAGCCTCCCCCCACACTAAAATCCCCAATCTCTCACATTTCCCTCTAATCCCTCCCCTGCCTCATCTCACTCGCGCCCGACCACCACCGCCCCCGTGCTCGCCGTCCCTGGCCGTGCTGGCTGCCCCCGCCGCACCCGACCACCACCGCCCCCAACGCCCCCTCCCCGAGCTAAGCGCCGCCTCCCTCGCCGTCCCCCATCTGTCCGCGCCCTCGACGTCCTCCCACCCAAGCGCCCCCTCCCCCCATGGCCCCGCCTGCGTCAACCTCGTGCTCATCGTCCAACACCGCGCGTCCTACCTAGGAGGACTGCCGCCGTCTTCCTCTTCGACTACGAGGACCCGGACGAGCTCGGACGCCCTCGAGCCATCCCTTCGACGCCCGCCGATTTCCTCCGCCTCGGCCACCATCGCCACCGCTCGACGCCTCGACTAGCTCCGGCTACCCCGAGTCTCCCTTGACCTCCCTAGTGAGCACCCGAGCCGCTTCCCCCTCTTCCCACTCTTGATTTCCTTCTGATGTGTTCTAGGGTTGGGGGTTGGAGAATTTTGGACAAGGAAAGGGGGTTGGAGAATTAAGTAGCTAGGGTTGGGGGTTTGCAAGAGAAGAATTTGTAGTGTTTGTGCAGCCCACTAGGCAATGTTCAATTTACTCTTTTTGTTATGGCTTCGGAGTATTGATCGGCTATAGTTGGTGCAACAAAAGCTTTGATCATCGAAACTGCTTAGATGGATGCTGTCTTTTTCTATAGATGGATCCTCGAGCGGTCTTAGTTTGGTCTTGCCAAAGTAAGTGCAAGCAGATTTGAGGTGACTGTAGTTTGGCATCTTCAGAATTTCACAAAGGTGGATAACCTTCTAATGGCCATAATGTGCCCTACTGTCAAAAAATTCAGTTAGGTAAAGTTAGCATCATGTAAGAAAATGGCCATAATGTGCCCTGATAATGATGTATTTTGTCATAAAAATATATAGTGGACTGCCATGATAATGACATGCTACTAGTAGTTACTTCCATGAGTTGTTTTATTGACATGGCACATTTGCAATGGAGTTTTATATATCTTTAGCCACTGTTCATTAACAGCAAGTCAGTTTTGTTTATAGTTGAAAGTAAGTGTGTGGTTTGAAATTTTGATCTGATTATGGCATCTAGAATTATGTCAGTTTTGTTTTGTAACTAGAAGACCAAAGTGTGTTACTCACCTGGGATCTTAACTGTTGAGGGGTAGTATTGTAACTAGAAGACCATGTATTTTCAGAATTGAGCTATAGATTTGGGGGATACTATTTCTGATTTTAGAGCACCTTTGCTAGATGTATTTTACAGCAGCTGTTGGAATCAAAACAATGCTTGTGGGTTGTCCTGTTAAGTTGAGTGAGTCATTAGAGGGCAGATAGAGTCACCCACACCAATGAATGTTTGTGAAGAAGAAGAATAAACCTGCTGCAGCTGCTGTTATGCCTGTGTTCACTGCTGCTGCTGTTGTACTTGTGATGATGTTGTACTTGTGATGATGCTACTTGTGATCTTCTGAAATGACCCATTAACAACTTCATTACGCGGGGATAATGATTTTGCAGGTACCCCGAGAGGCCCTTGAGTTTGCCGGAATGTCGATTAACTTCCGTTCCGGCAAATTCGGGTACTCCATATGTCCTATTTTCAGCAAAGGTCATGCTGAAATTTTCCGTGAATTTTAGCATGACTTTGCTAAAAATAGGACATATGGGGTACTTGCGGCTAATGCATGGGCCGGGGTATCTTAGTACTTAATTAAGTAGGATCAACTGCCCCTTTATTCTTGCTGCATTAAACCATAGGTTTTAGGGTGCCTCGGTGTCGATAAGAACCTAAATGATGAAAGCTTAGGCTTTTAGGGTGCCTCGGCATCGACAAACCCTAAATGATAAAACCTTGGCTTTTAGGGTGCCTCGGTGTCGATAAGAACCTAAATGATGAAAGCTTAGGCTTTTAGGGTGCCTCGGCGTCGACAAACCCTAAATGATAAAAGCTTAGCTTTTAGGATGCCTCGGTGACGACAAACCCTAAATGATGAGACCATGATCTTGTTCCTTGACAATAACCAACTTTTTAACCAAACCTTTTTCCTATTTAGAGCGAAACATGGCCCACAACGATGAGGCCGGCGGTAGTGGCTTGTACTTCCTTCATAATCACTTCCCTCTTGTGTTATACATATTCTATTTGGATGGCCCTGCTAACCCTTGACCATAAATACTTGAGATGGATGTAGCAGGCTTAAAGAAAGAAATGTTTTTAGGACAACTCCACTGGGCCTGGCTGAAAATGCACAAGTGTGCATGACTAACAATATTCTATTGTAAAGCTAAACAGGAAAGAGGAACCACTCATCTTAGACCATCTCCATTCACCAATAGCTCAAACCAGTTCGAAGGGCGTGTTTTCACCACACTGTGGAATATCTTATTGGACCCAACGCAAGAGATGATGTAGTTTTGAATTATGAACGTAGGATATGTCATCATCGGATGACGAAAGTCTCTCGGGGGAGTGCGACTGGTGCCACGATGATCGAGGTCTGTGCGACATGCCTCGCCTGGACGATGATCGGCGCTTCAGCATTAAGCTCGAGGAGACCTTTGAAGTTGAAATGGTACACAACGGCAACAAGTGTTATTTTCATAGTTAAGCATGACTTCCACTATTTCAACATGTAATTTTCATCTTTTACAATTCGAGTATAGCTTATCCCATGCCATGCAAGATGCTATGTCTTGGAGAGGATGGATTTTGAAGACCATGAAATTTCTGAAACAAAGAAAATTCACCTAAGGACTCATCACGATGTGGACTTTGAAGTAAATCTGTATAATTTTGGGAGCGTAACCCATTTTGGTTGCAAACACTGGGAAGCATTTTGCAAGATGTATGGTTTTGATGAGGGTATGCTTGTCACCATGGATCTTGGTAATCCTGACATCGACCAAGACAATATGGACATTTGGGTCCTTGTTGATACGCCTCCAGTTCTACCGCTATGTGAGTTTCTCAAACATAGTTAATTATTAACTAATTTATATTATTTATTTCAAAATAGTTGACAACTTATTTCCATTGACAGCTTATTTTTATTTTTCAAAGAATGTGTGGGAGATGGTAGACAAAACCCACTACACCGATGGCTCCGAATTAACAACTTACAAGGAGAAAAATCATCTGGTCGGATTTTGTACTGACATTGAGAATTACAATATCTACAATCAAACTCCTCAACATTATGGTCAGTACGTGCCACTAGTGCATGTGTTCAACTACGATAACTACCATGGAGATACCCTGGTAAGATTTTTTACTATTACGACATCCATGCATCTTTTGCATACTTCTAAAACTAGTACATCATTGCTAACTATGAAGTTATTACTATGTTTTTCAACAGATAATCCTAGAGAATTGTGTGCCTCATTTGATGTATCAGAAAGGTAGTCTTAATGTTTTGAACATACAGCCAGGTCATCCTACGAATCTCAACTGTCCATACGAGATTTCTAAAAGAAGTGGAGACATGAAAATCAAAGGATGGAAAAAAATGTATGGACAGTCGTAAGGAGGTTCTTGGAAGCAAAAGAAAGCGAAGTGCAAGAATTGGAGATAGGATGATCTCCATTCTCCATAATGGAGAGTCAGGGTCTATATTGTTTTATGCTATTTTACCTTAAATAGGGTATTTAGGTCCTGCCTAATACTGATGATCATGTGCTAAGAACAATTAAGTAGGGTTGGTTCGATGACTATCAAGATGATGATCGTATGACTTGTTATTAATAACGAGTAGAAGTTGTATGATGATGATTAGTAGGACTTGTTAGGATTAGTATTACTTCCGACAAACTCGCTACTCGCGGTCTCGAGACTTGTAATGTTCTATCTTTGTTCGTCTTTTGAATTCGGAGACTAATATGATGAATTGTATTCAGAGACTAATCTTCTATTTTATTTGATGAATCTGTTGTTGTTGTGTGGTGTTAGCTATATTCTGTCCAATAATATATTTTGTAACCTGTGAAAATATTAGAAAAGAAAAAAAATCCCTAATATTCATACTAGTGGCGCACCACCACATAGTGCGCCATTAGTAAGCCAGAGCACACTAATGGCGCATCATCCACCAGTGCGCCATTAGTATGCCAAAGCACATGGGTAAATATGGCCCCTAGGAGGCATACTAATGGAGCACCATGGGCTATACTAATGGCGCACTGCATGGTGCGCCATTAGTATTTAATTCTAATGGCGTAGTGCTAGTGGCGCACCAGTAGTGCGCCATTAGTATGCAAAACTAGTGCGCCACTAGCATGCCTTTTCCTAGTAGTGACTTATGCTCTTGAGAGAAGCCACTAGTCAAACCTATGGTCCCTGGGTCTATCTTCATCATATTAATCTTCCAATACTTAGTTATTTACTTTACTTTTTACTTTGCTTTTATTTTACTTTGCATCTTTATCATAAAAATACCAAAAATATTATCTTATCATATCTATCAGATCTCACTCTCGTAAGTGGCCGTGTAGGGATTGACAACCCCTTATTGCGTTGGTTGCAAGGATTTATTTGTTTTGTGCAGGTACGAGGGAAATACTTACGCTACTCTGCTGCATCATCCCTTCCTCTTCGGGGAAAAACCAACGCAGTGCTCAAGAGGTAGCAGGGACCCCCTACCCGAGATCCACCGGTTTTGACACCGACATTGGTGCTTTCATTGAGAGTTCCACTGTGCCATTAGTGAAAGGTTCAATGGCCCCTTCATTCATCTATAGTGACGCTGTCCAAGGAGAAACCTTCCTCCCCGGATAGATTTTCGTGTTCGGCTGCTTCGTACTGCGCGCCAACTCACTTGGCCATCTAGAGCAGATCGATAGCTATGCCCCTGGCCACCAGGTCAGGTTAGGAAGCTTGAAATACATCGCGGATATTCGTGGAGACTTGATCTTCAATGGATTCGAGACTGCAGCGATCGCTCCCCCTCGCCCCGATGAACATGACTTAAATATGTCATCGGATCACATCCAGGAGATGGTCCCCCTTGCTGCAACGGCCTTAGAACTGGAGCAGATCGTGCCATCCGGGGCCACCGAGTCCACGGCGTTGGAGCCGCACACTGATTCGGCACCCCGCAATATTTGCGGGAATGGAACTCCGGAATCGTCTCCGGCTATAAGTCCCGGACCGGGTACACCTGCGGACACCGAGCTGGATCGGTTATCGATTTTCAAATTTAGCGCTGCAGACATCTTCCAGCACTCACCTTTGGGTGATGTGCTAAACTCTTTAAAGAACTTGTACTTGGAGAAGGACACAGCTGAACTATGTTTGGTTCGAGCCAGAGGCTGATGATGGGAAATTTCGCTTCCCACCCGCCACCCACATCATAGCCACTGTCGATGACTTAACCAACGTGCTTGATTATGGCTCCAAAGACATCGATGGTATGGACGACGATGCCGAGCAAGAGCAAGGCCAAGACCCACCATTTACTGGACGTTGGATGACCACCTCTTCGTACGATGTGTACATGGTCGACACACCTAAAAAAGCTAGCGACAATGACAAAGGAGATCCAGTTGCGAATAAACCTTCTAAGACACAGTCCAAGCGCTGGCGCCCTAAACGCCGCTCTAAGCCTCGTCGCTTAAGAGATGACGACACTAGCACCGGAGAAAATAGAACCCCAGGCGATGCCAAAAACAATGAAGACCCTCTCAGGGCTAGATCCGAACAGGAGGAACAAGACAACGGGCAAGATAACCCTAATAAGCAGGCCATGCCCAATGATCCATATGAGGATAGTTATCGTCCAGTCATCGAGGATGATGAGAGCCTCGGCAATGAGGATTTCATCGTGCCTGAGGCAGCCCTCGAGTAGGAGTGCTTCAAGCGCCAGCTAATAGCCACTGCAAGAAGCCTGAAGAAGAAGCAGCAGTAGCTCCAAGCTGATCAAGACCTGCTCATTGACAGGTGTACTGATGTCCTGGAAGCTGAAGAATACGGCCTCGAGCGCCCAGCCAAGAGTTACCCAAAGCGCATACTGCTACCTCAGTTCGATGAGGAAGCACCAGATCCCAGACCTCCCACACACAATGCGGACCGACGACCCCGTGCTCGGGATAAAACAGTAACTCAGGCTGAACAACAACCCGCCCCACCGCTTCGCAAAAACAGGGGAAAAACAGCTCGGGACCATACATACGACCTTCGGCAGGATCTGGACAGTAGAGCAGGACACACCAAATCAATGTACGGATCGCGAGGACGCTTCCTGACTCGGGATGACGGCTACCTATTTGGACATGACAAACCTAGTCACACCTGGGCCGAAAGCCGCAGATGGACTTCATCAGAGGTGCGCCGTGACGTGGCCCGATATAGAGGTGCCGCACACCCTCTCTGCTTCACAGATGAGGTGCTGGATCACGAAGTCCCCGAGGGATTCAAGCCCGTCAATATTGAATCATACGACGGAACAACCGATCCTACAGTATGGATTGAGGACTTTATTCTCCACATCCACATAGCCCGTGAAGACGACCTCCATGCCATCAAATACCTCCCACTAAAACTCAAAGGGCCAGCTCGACACTGGCTAAACAGCCTGCCCGAGAATTCCATCGGCAGCTGGGAGGACTTGGAAGAGGCCTTCCTCGACAACTTCCAAGGTACATATGTCCGGCCACCCGATGCCGATGACTTAAGACACATAGTTCAACAACCTGGAGAATCAGCCAGAAAATTCTAGACTAGGTTCCTAACCAAAAATAACCAGATCATTGACTGTTCGGGTGCCGAAGCCCTAGCAGCCTTTAAACACATCATCCGTGATGAATGGCTAGCACGCCACATTGGCCAAGAAAAGCCAAAGTCCATGGCAGCCCTTACGGCACTCATGACCCGCTTTTGCGCGGGTGAGGACAGTTGGCTAGCTCGTAGTAAAAACACAGCCAGTGAGACAGGTCCCTTCGAGGCCAAGAACTGCTCCGACAAGCTCCGACGCAACAGACACAAATGCCGAAGCAATGGAGACAACACCGATGACACCACCGTTAACGTCGGATTTAGCGGCTCCAAGTCCGGCCAGCGAAAGAAGCCCTACAAAAGCAACAGTGAGGGACCATCCGGCCTGGATCGCATACTCGATCGTCTGTACCAGATACATGGTACCCCAGATAAACAAGCCAATCACACTAACAGAGACTGCTGGGTTTTCAAACAGGCTGGCAAGTTAAATGCCGAAAACAAAGAAAAGGGATCACAAAGTGAGGACGAGGATGAAGAGCCCCGGCAGCCGAACAGTGGGGGGCAGAAGAAATTTCCCCCTCAAGTCAAAATGGTGAACATGATATACACTACACACATCCCCAAAAGGGAGCGCAAGCAAGCACTTAAGGACGTCTACGCGGTAGAGCCAGTCGCCCCAAAATTCAATTCGTGGTCGTTGTTCCCGATCACTTTCAAACATCGAGATCACCCAACTAGTATCCGCCATGGCGGTTCTGCCGCACTAGTCCTCGAACCAATTATCAATGGGTTTCACCTAACACGTGTCCTGATGGACGGTGATAGCAGCCTCAACATGCTTTATCAGGACACGGTGCGGAAGATGTGCATTAACCCCTCACGAATCAAACCAACAAAGACTAGCTTTAAAGGAGTCATACCAGGCGTAGAGGCCCGCTGTACGGGCTCAATCACGCTGGAGGTAGTCTTCAGTTCTCCAGACAACTTCTGAAGTGAAGAGTTAATCTTCGATATCGTCCCCTTCCGCAGCGGCTACCACGCACTCCTCGGATGAACCGCGTTTGCTAGATTCAACGCAGTGCCACACTATGCTTATCTCAAGCTCAAGATGCCTAGTCCACATGGTGTCATAACAGTCAATGGCAATACTGAACGCTCCCTCCGAACAAAAGAGCACACTGCCGCCCTAGCAGCAGAGGTACAGAGCGGCCTTCCCAAGCAACACCATAGTACGGCTACCGAGCCCCTGGACATCACTAAGAGGTTCCGGACTACACTGCAAAAGGACAGTGCAGTTCGTCAAGAGCTCGATTAGCAATTCGGCCCCTGTCCCAGTCCCGATTAAGTAGTAGCATTCGTACCACACGTACATAATTACGCACTCAAAATTCCATGGACATCGACGGAGGCACAAGCTAGCCCGGGATCTACAGTTTGGCTAGACCGATCCCGGACGCACATATAACTTTACTATTTCCTTTTTCCCTTTTTCACAGGTTTCTCTTATGCGGGCCTCTTTCGATGGCCAGATTTATGGTCCTATCAAAGGACAAATACGCCGGATTGACATGGAGCACAGGCGTACAGGGGCAGCCCTAGTGGCCAATCCAACGATTACTCTAACCGTTCTCGGGACCCACGTGCAGCTCATCTCAGGTTGTGGCATGTCAAATAGCCATTTGCTTATTGCATTATTTTGTACCAATGTGCTTGGACGCATTAACCCAACTATAATTGAAACAGTTCATGATCCAAGTTCAAGGGCCCCAGATCCTATCTTTGTTCTCCCTCTGTTTTCCTTTATATTACTTATTTCCTAGCAACCGTACACTCTCGTACGCATCACATTTGCCAGGGCCTCCCCATCGCCCCACGATATGGCAACAAAGTCCAAACACTCCTTAAAGATAAGTTCGGCACCCCGAATTTAGCATTATATGCATTGGCTCTAAATCATGTCTTTGGTCAATAGTTGGGTTGCCTGGCTCCTGTGCTTGCTACCCTACGTTCCGCTAAATCAGCTAGGGTAGTAAAGGGAGAACTACTGCGATTGTGCCCTGGCCTTGACCAGATGAGCGCCTCAGTAGAGAAAGCCGAAAACTGACTGTCATGATACGGCGAGAGCCGGTGAGCTGTTCAAGGGTTACAAATCATCAGAGATTTTTTCCGCATTATGCGAAAGATCGACACTTCCCGATCAGATGCTGACAACACTCTGGTTTGAACCAGGGGCTGCGCCCATGCTTTATTATAAAACTCCTATGGTTAAATGAGGGTGTTTAAGCCGTATAGTCTGATTGCCTTGTTTGTTGCGCTAAGCAACTCCTTCAGGGACCATATAATTGGATCAAGATTGTTTGCATTCCATCCTGAACACCTCTGTACTACCTACGTGAGGGCAGAAGCCAACGACTGTCCAACCCTCATATTACATACAACACGGCCGCACATGAGGAAACAATTAAAGCATAACAAAATTACATTACCAAAACAGGCTTTGTTTTTCATAATACAAGGCAAGGGCAACATGAATACATTTATTCAAATACAACGACCTGCGAACATTGTGCTGCCGCAAGGCGAGACCCCTCCAGGACATTCGCAAAATACCGTTTGGGTGTGCGGTGCTCCTTGCCCTCCGGTGGCCCTCTGGTCACCTCGACGGCGTCCATCTTCACCCACCACATCTTGCAAAGGGCAAAGGCCATGCGCGCACCTTCAATGTGGGCCGAGCGTTTGACGACGTCCAGCCGAGGACATGCATTCACCATCCGCCTCACGAGTTCGAAGTAGCTGCCTGGCATAGCTTCGGCTAGCCATAGCCGAATTATCAAATCCTTAATGGCTAGTTCGGCCACCCTATGCAGCTCCACCAGCTATTTCAGCTGATCGGTGAAGGACACGGGATGCTCTGGCACCGCATACTACGACCAGAATAGCTTCTTCGTAGAACCCCCTCCTTCGGCTCGATAGAACTCCGCGGTGTTTGATGCACTACGTGGTAAATCCGCAAAAGCTCTTGGGGAACTCCGAACCCAGGTTAGTAAAAGGTACTGCTTCTCCGCATACTTGCTTTGCACCTTAAATGCCTTACCCCCCATGATCTTCTTCGCCTCATGGATCTCCTAGAGGGCGGTCTGGGCCTCATTCTGTGTGGTCTCCGCGCTCTGACGAGCCTTGGCGAGTTCGGCCCCTTGAACCGACGCATCATGCTCCAAGGTGTCGCATTTTTTCACCGCATCCTGGAGCTCCTGCTGGACTTCTTTGACCCGGGCCTTGAGCTTCTTACGGGTGGCTTTCTACTAGACAACCTTCTGCTCGGCCTCGCCCAGGGCCTTCCTCAGGGCCCCGACCTCAGTCGCGGCTCCTGCACATATCACGACACTGCGGTCAATATACAGCGCTTACTCCTTCTGAACACACAGCAAGTCGTCACTCACCTTGCTTCTCCTGGAGCAGAACCTTAACCTCGCCGAGCTCGTTCTTGGTCCGCTCCAGCCTCTGCCTCAGTTTAGAGACTTTGGCAGCATGCAAGGTTGCGGCCAACAGCGATGCCTGCTTATCCATCCATATTACGTTAGTCTCCTATAACAAAAGATCGATCCTCTGTCTGGTTCTTCTTACCGAACACCAGACAGTGTCTCAGGGGCTACTGTCTACACGGGGTTTTTTCTCTCTCTTACCTCGAAACCTGTCAACAGGCTGGTGCAGGCTTCATTTAGTCCACTCTTGGCGGGCTGAATCTTCTCGATCACCGCACCCATAAGGACACGATGCTCGTCCACGACGGAGGTGTCTCGAAGCGCCTCCATTAGGTTATCCAGTGCCCCTGGATGGACAGGGGCCACCGGTGGAAGCGGCACACCCCGCTCCTTCAAAGGGGGCTGCTCGCCCGACTCCGGAGCCATATGGATCTCCGGAATCGTATTCGGCTGAGGGCTAAACTGGACGCGGCCCTCTTCGCCAGTATCCATGGGGATCAGCTCCCCCATGTGTCCTGCAGTGGAGGTATCGCCTTGTGGTGCCTCCCGGACAGCGTCCTGGGCTCCTCCCCGGTTCGGAGCGGTCCTTCGAGATAACACTTCGGTGTCATCCCTGGCCCCGGGGTAATAAGCAGCCGGTGGCGACATGATCGCCATCTCCGACGGAGCCAACGAACCTCCAGATGAGGATCGCTGGATAAGGTCGCGGGCCGGACTGCAATAGTACAATTAACTATATCAAGAGAAGAGAAAAGGGCCGGATGCGTGCATGAGCGAGCCATGTCACTTACGATGCGGCCTGGGGCTTAGTGCGGGGGCGTCATTCCGGACTTCTATCAACGTCCCACGCGGTGTTGACCGCTGAGACGCCCTTCCCCTTCTTGGGCGCTTCCACCTCCGGATGCGCCGAAGCCGCCCTCTTCTTCTTCCTCTCCTCAGGGAGAGGGTTGTTTTCCTCCTCCTCCTCCTCTTCCTCGCCATTGTCCTCAGGGACAGAGGAATGAGTTTTGTCATCTTCGGACGTTACGTGCGAAGTGCCCTTGCAACGGGGGCCACTCTTGGCCACCTTGGCCTTTTTCTTGGCCTTCTTCTCCGACGCCTTATAAGGCGCCGACGCTAGCATCTTCGCTAGATGTGGGATGATCGGTTCTTCAGGCAGCGGAGCCGAACACTAGATCCGCTTCGCCCTCTCCATCCAGTCCTAAAAAAGAAACAATAAAAGCTCAGGTATCATCCTTGAAAGTAGCAAGTGGAGAATGCATCAGAAAGGACATACCTCGCTAGCGAGGTGTTTAGCGTTGTGCCCGCAATCTGAATCCGCGGCCGGTGGTTTCTCGTTGCCCTTAAAGAGAAACTTCCATGCACCTTCGTGAGTAGTCTCGAAGAGCCTCACCAGGGTCTGGTGCTTCTTCGGGTCAAACTCCCACAGAGGGTGGCTTTGGCGCTAGCACGGATGGATCCGGCGAACTAGCATCACCTGGATCACATCAACGAGCTCGACGTTCTTGGTTACCATGCTTTGGATGCGCGTCTGCAGCGCTATCATCTTGTCAGGTGAACACCAGTCTGGACTCTTCTCGACCCAGGAGGTGAGTCGCATGGGAGCGCCGGAGCAGAATTCGGCAGTTGCGGCCCAGGTGGTGCCCCGAGGTTCCGTGATGTAGAACCACTGCTTCTGCCACTCCTTTATCGTGTCCACAAAAGTACCTTTGGGCCAGGAGACGTTGGACAGCTTCCTCACCATGGCTCCTCCGCACTTTGCGTGCTGACCATCCACCACCTTCGGCTTCACGTTAAAGACTTTGAGCCACAGCCCGAAGTGGGGTTGGATGCGGAGGAAAGCCTCACACACGACGATAAACGCCGAGATGTTGAGGAAGGAATTCGGGGATAGATCATGGAAATCTATCTTGTAATAATACATCAGCCCGCGGACGAAAGGGTGGAGTGGAAACCTAGCCCACGGAAGAAATGGGGGATGAACACTAACATCTCGGTGGGCTTCGGCGTGGGGACGACTTGTCCCTCGGTCGGCAGGCGGTGAGTGATCTCCTTCGCCAAGTATCCGGCCGCCCGAAGCTCCGTAATGTTTTCCTCCTTGACGCAGGAGACCATCCACTTGCCTTGACCTCTGGATCCGGACATGGTTGCTTGAGTGGAAAGGAGATGAGAACTTGGGCGCTGGAGCTCGAGATTGGAAAGGCAGAGACAGAGAGAGGGCGTGAGAGAGGAATAGGGAATCCTTATCCCCTTATAAAGGCAACGAATATTAAACGCCTCCTCACTCGCCTTAAGATTCGCCTATTCCCAAGGGCTGTATAAATGGCACGGTTGGGTTACCCATGCCCGCATTGATGAGAATCCCGCGATAAGGGGACACGATCTCTGCTTTGGCAAGACATGCCAATGGCAACCGCGTCTCAGGACGTGGGGCGTCTAAACATGAAAGCGGTTTGGAATTGTGACCGGGCAGACGTGATGTCATGTTGTAAAAAGTTGTCAGCAGATTAGACTCATGTAAAAATATATTCTCTCTGTGGTTATGTATGGAGTGTGTGTGTGTGTGTGACAGGTCCGGATACTATCATCGCACCCGAAGACTATCTTGAAGTTCGGATAGAAGGGAACCCGCCTTGCAATGTCGAAGACAATCTGCGCACCGGACTCCTCATCATTGAAGCCAGGTTCAGGGGCTATTGAGGGAGTCCTGGACTAAGGGGTCCTCGGGCGTCCGGCCTGTTATCCATGGGCCGGACTGATGGGCTGAGAAGACATGAAGGCCGAAGATTGTACCTGTGTCCAGATTGGACTCTCCTTGGCTTGGAAGGCAAGCTTGGCAACCGACTATGAAGATTCCTTCTTATGTAACCGACTCTATGTAACCCTAAATTCCCCCTGGTGTCTACATAAACCAGAGGGGTTAGTCCGGAAAGGATATACTCATTACCATAGTCATACAGGCTAGGCTTCTAGGGTTTAGCCATTATGATCTTGTGGTAGATCAACTCCTGTAACACTCATATTCATCAAGATCAATCAAGCAGGATGTAGGGTATTACCTCCCTAGAGAGGGCCCGGACCTGGGTAAACATCGTGTCCCCCATCTCCTGTTACCATCGATCCTAGTCGCACAGTTCGGGACCCCCTTCCCGAGATCCTCCAATTTTGACACTGACATCGGGCATCCCTAAGCTTAGCCTTTTGCTCATCTTATTGCTTCATCCATCATAAAGTCACCCAAAACTTGAAAACTTCAATCACATAAAACTCAACAAAACCTTCGTGTGATCCGTTAGTATAAGAAAACAAATCACTACTGTAAGTACTGTTGCAAACACATTCATATATTATTTTTGCATTATATCTACTGTATTCCAACTATTATATGGCAAAAACTCTTAAAAGAAAACTATAGAATCATCAAACCAAGCACATAACGCAAAAAAAAAAGAATCTGTCAAAACCAGAACAGTCTGTAGCAATCTGGAGCTTCGAATGCTTCTGTAATTCCAAAAATTGTGAGAAATTAGGAAAATGTGAGAAATTTTTATATTAATCTTACCCAAAAACAATTAATATTTTATCACACTTCTGTTAAAAATGAAAATCAATTTTCTGGGTGCAAAAGTTTCTGTTTTTCAGCAAGATCAAATCAATTATCACCCAACATGATCCTAAAGGCTTTACTCGGCATAAACACTAATTAAAAGATAAAAAAAATCATAACTGTAGCATAATTGTGCAAACACTCAAGAACACAAAGAAAAAGACAAAAATAAATTTTATTCATTGGGTTGCCTCCCAACAAGCGCTATTGTTTTATGCCCCTAGCTAGGCATAATGCGAAGGATCTAAGTATTGTCATATTTGTTTCTAGATCCATATGATGCCCTCATGATTGATTCATAAGGTAGCTTAATTCTAGTTCTAGGGAAGTGTTCCATAACCTTCCTTAGTGGAAATTGAAATTTAATGTTGCCTTCTTTCATATCAATCACGGCACCAATAGTACGTAAAAATGGTCTACCAAGAATAACTGGACAAGACGGATTGCAATCAATATCAAGAACAATAAAATCTATGGGCACATAATTCCTATTTGCAAGAATAAGAACATCATTAATTCTTCCCATAGGTTTTTTAATAGTAGAATCCGCCAAGTGCAAATTTAGAGAACACTCTTCAATATCGGTAAGACCAAGCACATCACATAAAGATTTCGGAATTGTAGAAACACTAGCACCCAAGTCACATAAAGCAAAACACTCATAATTTTTAATATTGCCTCTGATAGTAGGTTCCCATTCATCATGCAATTTTCTAGGAATTGAAATCTCTAGTTCCAACTTTTCTTCCAAAGCTTTCATCATAGCATCAACAATATGTTTAGTAAAAGCTTTATTTTGTTCATAAGCATGGGGTGAATTTATCATGGATTGCAACAAAGAAATACACTCAATCAAAGATCAACTATCATAATTAAAGTCTTTGTAATCCAAGGTATTTTTGTATTTTTTGTTTAATAGATCTAAAAATAAAAGCAAAGGAAAATAGATCACAAACGCAAATATATTAAAGAAGAGACCGGGTGCCGTAGGTTTCACTAGTGGCTTCTCTCGAGAAAAATAGCAAATAGTGGGTAAACGAATTGCTGTTGGGAAATTGATAGAACTTTAAATAATCATGATGATATCCAGGCAATGATCATTATATAGGCATCATTTCCAAGATTAGTAGACCGACTCTGGCCTGCATCTACTACTATTACTCCACACATCGACCGCTATCCAGCATGCATCTAGTGTATTAAGTTCACGGAGAAATAGAGTAATGCAATAAGAATGATGACATGATGTACACAAGATCTATTTATGTAGAAATAGACCCCATCATGTTATCCTTAATAGCAACGATACATACGTGTCGGTTCCCCTTCTGTCACTGGGATCAAGCACCGTAAGATCGAACCCATCACAAAGCACCTCTTCCCATTGCAAGATAAATAGATCAAGTTGGCCAAACAAAACCCAAATATCGGAGAAGAAATATGAGGCTATAAGCAATCATGCATATAAGAGATCAAAAGACTCAAATAACTTTCATGGATAAAAACATAGATCTGATCATAAACTCAAAGTTCATTGGATCCCAACAAACACACCGCAAAAAGAGTTACATCATACGGATCTCCAAGAGACCATTGTATTAAGAATCAAAGGAGAGAGAGAGAGAGGAAGCCATCTAGCTACTAAGTATGGACCCGAAGGTCTACAAAAGACTACTCACACATCATCGGAGAGGCACTAATGAGGATGATGAACCCCGCTGTGATGGTGTCTAGATTGGATCTGGTGTTTCTAGAACTTGCGGCAGCTGGAATTGATTTTCGTCAACTCCCCTAGGGTTTCTAGAATATTGTGGTATTTATAGAGCAAAGAGACGGTGCGGGGGGCCACCGAGGTGGGCACAACCCAGGTGCTTCTCGATGTCGCTTGAAACTACATCGGTATTTCTCCAAAGAGGAAGGGATGATGCAGCACAACGGCGGTAGGTATTTCCCACAGATATAAAACCAAGGTTATCGAACCAGTACGAGAACCAAGCAACACAACGTAAACAGCCCCTGCACATAGATAACAAATCCTCGCAAGTCGCAACCCGACGTGTTAAAGGGGTTGTCAATCCCTTTCGGGGTACGGCGCCTCAAGATAGGCAAACAGACGTGAGATAAATTTGTAGTAGATTGATAGATCAAACGCCAAATAAAATAAATAAGCACTGGTGCGCGTTGGTCCTAAACAAACACTTTAAAACCCCTTTCCGCGCTGGCATTTGGAACTGCCGCTAAGTGAGTGTGGGCGATAGGGGGGTCCTTCCCACACAACCAAGAAACCGTCGGGGATATGCCCTCCTGGCACACACGTTTGGCAAAATGAGGTCATGTGCGACCGGCAAGCACTCAAAAACGGAAATACGTATGGTAGAGCTAAAAAATACAATTATACGGCAAAATTATTTCTGGTCGCAAGTACATCCCACACAGTCAGTCCCCGCTAAACGTTTCTGTTGGCATGCGCATCCCACATAGTTGCTCCAAGGAAAACGTTTCCGTTCACGGGTACATCACACATAATTTTTCCCGTTAAATTGTTTGCGTTATTGAATGTATCACACACAGTCCGTAGAAGAAACTATGTGGCAAAGGCTATTCATCACACATAGTTTTTATGTGGTAAATGTTTGCGCAAGGTGGCCAAACGCAAACAGTTTTCAAGAGAAAGTCATGTATGATTGTTCATTGATCCAACATGGTTTATTCCTAGAAGCTGTGTGCGTTGCCTGAGGTCATCGACCATGGTATTTTTTCAACAACCGTTTGCAATAGCAAAACACAATTAGCAGGTTAATTTGCCATTGGAGGGCTAATTATCCGATTATTCATAATCCATTTGTTAATCTAATTAAAATTTCATATTAATCGCACAATATATTTCATTTCCATATTAAGGAAGCAGAATTTCATAATTGAAATACATCAGAGTACAACATGATATAGCTTCAGCACTCAGCTACCCCATTACACAGCTGCACCAGCAGCAAATTCCACATGCAACATGTAGAACCTTTCGAAATTAGCATCATAGACGGTATATAGACAGATGCATCTCATCTAGAAAACTGCTAAAGCGGAAGGCGAGTATTGAGCCTTCATTCATGTTGAAGGTCTTTGCAACTTTAGGCCAGTGCCTGTGGATGATTGACCGTCCGTCCTTCGTCCTCTTCAGGAACACTTTAATATTGAACTATGGGTGTTGTATGAAAACCTTCCTCGCCTCCTGACCATAGAGGTGGTTTGAGAGGTAATCATCAGTGAACTGCTTTGGAAAGGCCTGAAAACAAGGGTGTGCATAAATATCTTCTCTATATTGGAAATGGGGCAAAGGAATAAAAAGGCAAGGTATAATAGTTAGTACCATCTTGTAGTGAACTAATGTCTTCTCCATTGTGCAGACAAAGATGTTGTTTTTTGTCGCTAATTTCTTTATCCTAACAATCTTTCTAAGTTTCTTGATTTGATTGATATTCATGGACAACGCATTTCCCATATGCAAAAAGGGTTGAACAGTGGGTCAAAACCTCTGACAGCAGGACTTACATGTGCAAGACTAAATTGTTAAAAAACAAAATATTAGAATGGTTCCAGCAATTGCACAATAATGTACTATTAGACAATGGATCATGCACGTGCTAACCTCGATTGTAAACCTCACTGCTTCCAATTGTTTCCCTGCAACACATATAAAGTAGTTAGTCATCAGGTTAAGTAAGGGTTCACATGCTATCAGTAAAATATGTTGATGAAAGATAAGCACATTGCAGATTCATCGGATTAATTGAAGCCACACGGAAAACCCATTTACCCAAACCAAGCATGATTAAGAACTAGGAAATATAGCACTTGTATATGTTTCTCATGTATTAAGTGCAGCCAAATTCGATTTATTCTTGACATGCACAACAATACAAAATTCTACCCACGACAATTGGACATCACATTGCAGAATTGAACCAAGCAGTTAACTAAACACCACAACAAATGAACCAAACATTAACTGAGCACCACATTGCATAATATAACTTACTCCTAATAGAAGATTGGAGAGTTGACCAAATAGTTAAATACAACCAATTGTAGCAATTGTATTTGTTTCTCATGTATTTACTACAGCCAAATTCAATTTATTCCTCACATGGTATACAATAACAGAATGCACCCACAATTTTGTAAAGATAAATTTGATTTATTTCTCACAGGGAAGACAATACAAAATTGCAACCTGAAGAATTGAACATCACATTTGCAGAACTGAACCAAACAGTTAGCTGAAGACGACAACTAATTAACAAAACAGTTAATAAGTGAGCAGCACACTTCACGACATATAGAACATATACACTAGAGCAACAGATTGCATGGTGAAATTAGATAGCACAATTCACCAGAAATTTGTGAAGGAAAGGCAGGAGCAGCACACGCAACGGGTCAACCGAGCATGCTTAACCGGCATAGCTAGCAATTGCCAAGGTGCTCCTTCAAGATCTGGGGGTCGGCACAAATGGCAGCCATCGCGACCTCATCTGCGCGTGCGGCCGCGATTTGCTTCTCTGCTACCAAATGCTCCTTGAGGTCCTGGATATACTGCGTGCACCATGGCTTAGGCCGGCGCTTTTTTGGTGGAGGGGTCGGTGATTTGGGTGGAAGGTGTCATGCTCGCGCTGGCGGTCGGGGCATGTGGGATGTGGAAGGAGGAGGAGGATGGGGTCGGGTGTGGATTACCTGCTTGGATAGAGGAGGCCAAGCAGCGTGAAGGAGGATCGCCGGCGAGGAGGCGGCGGCGCTGCAAGCAAGGAGTGAAGGTTTCAACTTGGAAAGGAAGGCGGAAAGAGGGAAAATGTGGCTTTTGGTAAGGGGGAGGGGGCAGGGAGGTAGATATTTCTGCGGAAGCCAGAAATTTGGAATCGCTTCAGCCAAAAAACTGGTGCTCAAAGTGTCATTAGACACGGTCCCTTATTCAGAACTGTGTATGATATGTGGACATCACAAACGATTCAGATAGCTTAACCCGTGTGTGATGAGTTTTAACGTCAAAAGTTTTGGTCCCAATTTCCATGGTTAAAGTGGTCATCCACGTCATTGCATAATTTGGGTACACAAAGGAGACTACAGCACACCCACACTTCTTAATCGAGCAAGTTCGGCAATTAAACAGAGCTAGCTAACCTAAACATTACTCTAACAAATTAAAGACAGACGCACTTAATTAAACAAAACAAAGAGTACTACTATGGCTGGTGCTCGTCGATCTCCGCCGCCGCCTCCATGTCCAGCTTGCGCCTGACGGTCTCCTGGGGAAGGGGCTCCATGGCATCCATCGCAGCATACTCGGCAAGCATCTCGCCATCCATGTCCGCCATCTCTTTGGAAAAGGCCGCCACGGGATGTGCATGGGAGGATGCGATCTGGGCTTAGACGGGCTCCGTCGTTGCAAGGTATGCGGCGGAGGAACGGACGGCTACTCGAACGCTCTCTACGATTGCCAGCTCTTCGGTCGTGGGTTGCCGACCGTTGTCGGAGAAGCTTCATTTGATTTGTGCGGTGACAGCCAGGAGCTGGGCGTGGGCGGCCTTGACATGGTTGTGGGCAGCCTCCATCAGGGCTAAGGCGCCACTGCGGAACGGACATCTGCTATGCTGCTCTCGCAAGTTGCTATCCCCGAGGCAGATGTTGCTGTCGCCACCTGAGAAGCAACAGCGGTGATTTGGGCTGCCTTTGCTGCCCGGTGGCAAATTGCGGTCGCGCTCATGCACCTTGCTAGCATGCGCATGGCGGCTGCGGCCACGCTCTCGCCGGAGTTGGCCACCGAAGTTGCCCTCACAATGCGGGTCCACATGCCCATCTTTCACCGGCGACGATTGAACAGTGAAATGATATTTGGGGAGCGAGCTAGTGTGCTTGATACGCCGGCTGTGGACTGTAGTCGATGCACCTTCTTGCGTAAGCTATAGGAGTACTATACACCGACGGTGCTCCAAGATATTTTCTACTACATCTCACACGGTTGCTGATAATAAACTGTGTGCGATCAACTTCATTTTTCAATGCATTTTATATGCATAATTCAAATTTCAACTACATGCACATGCTCTAGTGCATATAAATTGGTTGAAAAATCAAATCTGCATCCTTGGGTGCATGCTTAGGTCCCATGCAAGAAATGGGAATGAATTTCAAACACCGGGCACCATTGATTGCTGGCAAAACATTGAGATGCCTGGCTTTTAAATTCTAGTAAATCCAAAACTCGTCTGAAATTCATGAAACTTGGCATGCTATCATGGAGCGGCATCAACATGCCGCGGTACAAATTTTGTCCCATTTGGGGCAGGTTTGGGTATATGCTTCTCACAAACCGGAGCTTCTCACAACAAGCATGATGGTTTTTGATAGGGAACGTCCCACCTTTGGGGATGAAACAATATCCATTGCCTCTTATTGCTTTAATTTTTTTCTCATGTCAACATAGAACAACAGGAGTGTTTTTTGAATTTTTGTGATTTTTCGGGGTTCGCTTGGACATTTTTATGCATCAACTGAGTTTTCAATGCATTTATGTGCATAATTCAAATTTGAACTACATGCACATGCTCCAGTGCATATAAATTGGTTGAAAAATCATATATGCATCCTTGGGTGCATGCTTAGGTCCCATGTAAGAAATGGGAATGAATTTCAAACCCCGGGGCACCGTTGATTGCCGGCAAAACATTGAGATGCCTGGCTTTTAAATTCTAGTAAATCCAAAACTCGTCTAAAATTCATGAAACTTGGCATGCTATCATGGAGCGGCATCAACATGCCGCGGTACAAATTTTGTCCCATTTGGGGCAGGTTTGGGTATATGCTTCTCACAAACCGGAGATTCTCACAACAAGCATGATGGTTTTTGATAGGGAACATCCCACCTTTGGGGACGAAACGATATCCATTGCCTCTTATTCCTTTCAATTTGTTTTCTCATGTCAACATAGAACAACAGGAGTGTTGTTTGAATTTTTGTGATTTTTCGGGGTTTGTTTGGACATTTTTATGCATTAACTGAGTTTTAAATGCATTTATGTGCATAATTCAAATTTGAACTACATGCACATGCTCCAGTGCATATAAATTGGTTGAAAAATCAAATATGTGTCCTTGGGTGCATGCTCAGGTCCCATGCAAGAAATGGGAATGAATTTCAAACACCAGGGCACCGTTGATTGCCGGCGAAACATTGAGATACCTGGTTTTTAAATTCTAGTAAATCCAAAATTCTGTTAACCATTCACGTGACGCCATGTGTCTTGGTTTTAATGGCTGTAGGAGGTGCCGTGCGGACAGCTGCTTGACCTTGACTAAACGAGAGGTGTGCGAGCGCCGTCCAGTGCGCAGGTTGACCGAGAGGCGTGCAAGCTGTCCTCAAGTGCGCAGGCTCACCGGGAAGCATGCGAGCTGTACGCTGCATAGGCTCACTGGGAAGCCAGCCCTTTGACTTCCATGGCCGCCCGCCTTGCTAGCATCCTCTCCATTAATGGCGCCCAAGCCACAGTTTAATTCACTTTTTAAATAGAAAACACTCATCGCAAACATTTTAGTTAGAACACCTGTATGCAAACCGACAGCTTCCCCAGGAAGCCAAGAGAAAATGTGCCGAGCAGGATTTCTGCAGCTCTTGATCGCAAACATTTTAGATAGAACACCCGTATGCAAAGTGAGAGTAGCGCGGGATTTGTGCATCCCTTCAACGCAAATGCTTGTTTTGGATGACCCGTGTGCAACCACGTACCAACAATTTGGTAAGATTTTTCAATCCTTGTAATACTGCGATTTATCAAAATATGAAGCTAAAAATCACTAGCAGTATCTAATTTTTGCAACTAAATTCAGTAATTAAGCATATATTTCATTCATAGATTAAGCAGTCGTCCTTAATTTATACAAACAGTTCAACTTGACAGCTGAACCGACCAAAATTTTCCCCAATTATTGCCAACCACGTATTGAAATAGCTAGTTCAACTATATATACTAGCTAATTTTAAGTACGTTGTACAGTTCCACCACATCTATAGTCAGATGAACTAAACAAAATAGCCCCTAAATACTACTACTACTGCGGAGGGGCTTTGTACTACTTCTGGATGCATCTCCTCTGCTGAGCGCGCTCAGTAAGAGGTGGAGGAGGAGGAGCCTATCGACGAGCTGGGTAACTGCAATGCGGTGCATGCCGCTAATGTACCTTCAGCGACGCTCACCTTGAATGCCCTCTGCTGATGCAGACGACCCCTCTCGAAGTGGTGGTTCTCCGCGTAGATCTCCTGATTTCTCGCCTCTGAGGCGGCGTGTGCCGTGGCCACTACGGCGGTAAGGCTCTTTGCATGCTCGACAAGGCGTTTCTCCTCCTCCTGCAGGAACTCGGCGTAGCGCGTAAGGTCGCTGTCACACGTGCGGGCATCCACCTCCGCCTCCCGCCTTCAGGCGGTGGTGGCAGAGCGGGTGATGACCCCGGCGGTCGACGGTGGTCTGGCGGCCATGGCTGCCGATGACGGGGTGGCGGCCACGACCACCACCTCCCGCCTTCGGGCCGCGGTGGCGGAGCAGGTGATGGACAAAGTGGCCGGTAGTGGGGTGGCGGCCACGACGTCCATCTCTCGCCTTTGGGCTGCGACGGCAGAGCGGGTGATGCCCCTGGCTTTGAGCGATGGTGTGGCGGCAACGGCGGCCGGCAACAGCTGCCGACGGGCACCGGCGGCGGAGCGTGTGGTGGGTGTGCCGCGCACACCCAACAGGAACGCCACGCGCACTACACTATGCCGGGGACTGTGCCGCCGCCGCGGCGGTGTAGCCTCCCAGCTGGAGCTGTCCTGTAATGACGGCGGAGTGGCTGAGAGACGACGATGGACCGGTGCCATTGGCAATTGTGGGAGAAGCAGACGAGATAAGCTACAGGGAGTGAGGGGAAAATGCGACGCAGGACTCGCCGGCCGTGGGGGTTTTTATAGTAGGCCGGCAAGCATTGGGATTTTGGGGGATTTCACCGAGTCGGGCGGGAAGCTTGCGTAGGAACCTGCGAGGTTGCATGGGAACAGGCTCACCGATGATTCGTTGGCGCCATCGTTTCGCCAAAAGAACACCCGCGCGCGCTGCGCAAGCTTGCGCTGTTAGCCATCTGCGGCAGCGGGGTGACAACACATGCGAGAGGACGACGAGAGGACACGTACACATACAATTAATAAAAAAATGTTTGCCATTTAATTATCTACTATACCACTATCCTAGTTTATAAGTAGGATTTAACTAATAAAATATGAATGCATGTTGCCATAGATTATATCGTTGGAGTCGTATTTCAACATAGTTTCCGGCTATACAATTTTTGTAACATGCATTAACACTTTTTGGTTAAAATTAAGGTTATACACCAACAAGCATTTGCCCGCAACACACACGGCTTATTCCATCACAAGCAGCTTCGCCTGATCAACTGTCTACCACGTATCGCACACGCAACTCTAATCTGATTCGTGCTTGATGTCTCCAACATTGCGCGCACAGTTTGTCTTATTTGTCAAGTATCACTGTGCCGTCCTCTTCTCACGTCCTTCGGCAAACTCTGCTCGCCGTTACGCGCTGCGGCGCGCTCTGTCGCATCCGTTGGTGCGCTATACTCGCGTCCATCGGTGCGCTTGGCTTGTGGCCAACTTTTCCTTGAGGCGACTGCGGAGCGCTCTGCTTGCGTCCCTCTGCGCGCTCTGCCCGCGGTTGGGCATGTGCACGATCATGTTGGGGGCCCCATATGCATGCGGTTGCGCCGCGCGCGTTGCCATATGATGAAGTCACGTGCGACACGTTGGAGTTACGCGCTGCAAATTAGAACTGCCATCAGGGCCTACCAATATTCCTGGCCATCCGGCTTCCCCTTTAATTCCCACGGCCACTATAACCTTAGCCTCTTCAACCTTTTGATCGCCCCCCACAACACAACAAGCACACCCACGACGACACATAGAGAAGAGAAATCCGGCGGCGCAACAATGGAGTTCGGCGAGCATAGAGTGGAGACCCACGCGAGGGAGACGGATCTCTCGGTGGTGTACACCATCGACCCGACCGTGATGGACGACTACATCAACAATGTTGAGCAGTTGCTTGCTGGAGACAAGTACAAGGTGGTCGGCATCGACCTCCAGTACACTGCCGGTCGTCCCGGCATAGACCAAAAGGTTGCCATTGCCCAGTTGTGTGTGCGCCATCATGTCCTCATCTACCACTACTGCATGGACACAGAGCCTTGCGACCGTTTCAACAGGTTTGTCAACAACACCAACTACAAGTTCACCATGGTGGATACCAAAGACGATGTAAAAGCGCTCAGTGTTACGGGCTTGGCCTGCAAGAATCTTGTCAAAATCCGTGACCACTACAGGGTCTAGGGCAGCATGAAGCAGGACTCCCTGGTCGAACTCGTATCGGCCGTCATCGACCCCTACTACGAAAAGATGAAGCAGGATGCCCAGAGAACAAGTCCCATATCGTGGCACAAGGCCTGGATGCGGCAACTAGATGAACCTCACCTCAGGTTTGCGGCTAAGAGTGTGTACACATGCTACGAGATGCACAGGCGGATCGTTGACATGAGGAAGTGCCTCGTTACCCAAATCGATGAGCCTGGATCGAGCCACAAGCAGAGCTAGCATCACAAGAAGTAGATGATGATCAGATGATCATTTATGCTAGTTAATCATGCATGTAATATATATTGGAGATATGCCCTAGAGGCAATCATGTATGATGATATTTGCTATGTGTTTATGAATAAAGATAGTCCTTGGACATTATCAATGATGTGTACCAGCAAGTACGTGACTTGTTTGTGGGACTATGCATTGTATGATGACTGCCCTAAATGGCCCCTAGTCGAAAGGGCTGTGTGGACGCGCAGCCAACTAGACTAGCATATGACACGGACGATGGCTTGGTCTCACTAGCCATGGAGCAATGGATGCTAACCGGATAATATGGACTTGGAAGTATCTGGTAGGATTCGACATAATCGGATCCGAGTCGAGATAAGGTCCAAGTCGGACATACCCAACTATGAGACGCAGCGATATGTCATCTGTGAGTCTCTAGTACACACTACAAAAAAATACACTTCCGTGATGATACGTGTTTGTCACAGTAGGTCGCATTTTCTGTCATGCATGTACATCCATGACAAATTTATGACAGAATCAAGATAGTCATACCTGTGCTGTCGTAGAAGTGTTCCATGCCATTACCAAAATTATCATCACGGAAGTGTCCACTTCCATGACGATAAATCGCGCGTCACAGAAGTGCTTTCGTCAAGGGTGACTGACATGTGGCATCCACCGTAACGGAACGCCGTAAAGCTATCGGGTTGGGTTTTGGATCCGATAACCCGTTAACAGCCCCGACCAAAGGGGATTTTCCATGTGTAAAATCATCATTGGCTGGAGGAAACACATGTCGGCTCATCGTTGGGACAGATGTCAACCACTCATTGGACAGAAGGCGCCTATGATACGTCGACACGTGGCACGGCCCAACAGAGGCCCATTCCTGTGAAAAGGCCGGCCCGTTTGACTTTGTCAAAAGCTGGCAGGCCGACCCATGGAAAGCCTGTTAACGGCCTGTCTGAATATAGCCCATTTATAGCCCGCTAACCCAAGGCCCGTTACACCCTATCCGAATTAGGCCTAGTAGCGTCATCTGGGCCATCCAATATGATTCCAGCCCATTTTCACTTCTGGCCCATGTATGGCCCATGACGTCTTTCGGCCCATATGAGACCCTATGTAACCCTTGGCCTACTAACGGCCCGTGGTGAAACTGGCCCGTAATGAACAGTGTATCACTTTACACCCATTAATGGCCCGTGGTGAAACTGGCCTGTAATGAATAGTGTATCACTTTATACCCATTAACGGCCCGTTATTCCGTTGGGCCGTTCCAGCCCATGTTATCTTTCGGCCTTCTCAGAGCCCATTTATTCTTGGGCTCATTTCCAGCATTCATTTACCTACGGCCCGTTACTGTCATTTTCTGCTTGTGGGCCAAATTCAGCCTGTGGTTACAGTCGGCCCGTTTGTGGTCCGTTAATACGTTGGGCCGATTTCATAGCATCATCAAATACGGCCTATTAAGGATGGCCCGTTATGGTCGGCCCATGAACGGACGATTCCAACTCTAGCCCATTTACGGCCATAATGCGGTCTGTTTGGCCCATGTTTGGCCAATCGATTATACGGCCCGTATAAGGCCCATTGATAATACGGACCACAGAAGGCCCATTGTTCCTATGGCCCATAGAAGGCCCATTGTTTGTACGGCCCGTAGAAGGCCCATTGTTTCTATGGCCCATAGAAGGCCCACTGTTTCTACGGCCAGTAGGAGGCCTAGTGTCACTACAGTAAATATTAGCCCATGGTTATTGTGGCCTAGTTTTAAAAAATAGGTTATTGCAGCCACTAGCTAACCGCGGAAAAAGAACTGCAATGACTACAAGCAAACAAATAAACAAGACAACAAGGAAATAAATAAGCAAGCAATTAACGCTAGGCTATCACGGCTATTACACATATTACATACACTGGGCATCAAAGTTCGCCACCAATGCAAATATAGGGAACAAAGCAGCATATCATATACACTGGTTGTCAAAGTTGGCAACCAGCGCAAATAAATGCCGCAGCAAAACAAATCCAGAACTAAAACCACTTCAGAAGATCTCAAGAAACAATATCCTGGGTACCCATAATGTCGGCAAGATGTTTAGCAAGCTTATTAACTTTCTCTTGTTTGGCGCTTAAATCCTCCAGCGCTTGCTGTTGCACCAGAAAATATGCATCTGAATTCTGCAGGGACTTCCTCAGTCCTTCAGCTTCCTGTCGCAGCACATCTGATCGATGTCTTTCAACTTGAAGTTGAGACTCAAGAAGACGAACTGATTCAGGAAGCAAGTTCGAAGAGCTTGTGTTAGCAGTACTGGCCAGTAACTCGAACACTACATCAAGACAGGACTTTTGGGTTCCCTCACTGTCGTCAAGATAGTTTTTATTAGCTTTCTTGGAGACCAACAGGGATGTCTCACTATCTTGAACCTTATCTGCATTACTTCCTTTACCATTCAATAACGCGGTACTGTTCTCCAATATTTTGTCCGCATTCTAAAAGAGAAACAAGTAGACACATCACATGTTTACCATGTTGTATATGAAACTCATTTTGGTAAATGAGTTCAGTAGTAAAGTGGACAGGATAACAGCATGAAACAAACATATATCTATGTACCATGGTCACTTTATGGTCTATATCATTCTAGTTTTTGTTGCCCAATCAAGATAGAGACACAGTTCAAATAATATTTGTTCAAGACAAAGCAGAATAGACAGAATATAAGTGTGGGTAACTATAACGCCCCGAGACCGATGTGCCAGGTGTCCTCCAGTTATTCGCTATTGTTACCTTGTCAATGCTTGCGTGTCATGCATCTCATATCATGTCATCATGTGCATCGCATTTGCATACATGTTTGTCTCATGCATCGGAGCATTTTCCCCGTTGTCCGTTTCTCAATTCGACACTCCTATGTCCTCCGGCGCCCCCTTTTACCTCGTTTCGTGAGTGGCCGAAATTTTTTCTTGGAATGGAATGAAACTTGGCGTGCGGTCTTATTATAGTGTAGACAGAGCGCCTGTCAAGTTTCGTCACATTCGGAGCTCGTTTGATAGCCCAACCGTTATATATAGCGGCACCATTGCCGGTATTTTCGTCGGATGTTTTCGGTCTTCGGAAACCCGTGTCGGGCTGCAGTTCTTTTCTCTCCTCTCAGTCCAACCCTCCTACATAGCCCGAGTCCAGCCCACTAAACCCCCCTCCGACCGGAACCGTTCGATTACGATCAAGGGCTCCGAAACCCCCCTAACCCTAGCCCCTTCTCTATATATATACACCTTCCCTAGCCCATTTTTGGACAAACCTAGCCTAAACCTACCCCCTACCTCTAGCCAGCCGCAATCCCCACATCCTCCTCGAATTCCGTGCACATCTAGCCTCCCACCGCCACTTGGCACCGCCGCCGCCGCGCCCCGGACCAATCCGGGCGTGCCACATCGCCCCTGGCCGTCTCCAGCCACCCCTGGGCCGCCATGTGGCGTCGCCACCTCACCCTAGCGCTCCCCACCGCCGTCGGCCCTGCGAGCCCTGCCGCGGCCCACCTGAGCCCATCTCGGGCTCGGTACAGCCCCCGCGTCGCCTCCCGCTCCCTCGTCCCCGAGCTCCAGGGGAGGGAGCTCCCGCACCAGGCCCCGTCGGCGTCCTCGCCGGAGCTGCTCGCCGGAGCAGCAACAAGCGCCACCAGGTCGACCCCGTCCCTCTCCTCTCCCTTTTCTCTCTCTTCTCTTTTTCTCTCCCTGACCTCTCTGCGCTTCCACGTGGTCAGCGCCGCCAATAGGGCTCCCTCGCCGACGCCCACGACGAACCGCCGTTGGATCCGGCCGGAATGGACCCGGCGCGACCAGATCCGCCCATCTCCATGTCCCCGCGACCTCCCCGCCATTGCTGCGCCCTCGCCGGCGTGCGCCGTCGCTGCCATCTCTGCCTTTTGGTTCGTGCGGGCACGAGGAGGAAGAGCGCCTCTCGTGTGGGCCCCGCGTGAGCCGATGCGCCCCAAGGCCCAGCTCCCGGCCCAGTCGCCCGGCCTGCTGTTTCCACCGCCTTGGGCAAAGGCCCACTGGGTGAGAACCCCGCTGTGCACTGTTGGCCCAGTCCGATTCGGTCCGCCTCTATTTTTTCAGATCTACAATTTGTCTATTTTTCAAGAGGAGAGCATTTTTGTAGGAAAACCCTTGTGGATCATGCATATAATAATTCATGAACCGTGCATCGGATCTAAATAAGTTATATATGAAACTTGCTTAGAATTTTGTCTAGATTCATAATATCCAACTTTCATCTATGTTTGAAATGTTAAAAATGCTGTTTGATTAAATTTGCTCCTATGTCATGTTAAAATGCTTTAATTCATAACTAAATAACCGTAGCTCAGATTTAAACAAACTTTATATGTAAATGGGGTAAAGAATGCCTAGTTTAACATGGTGGCATCACTTTGCATGTTTAACAACTATAAAATGTGGTTTAGGGCAGAACAGTACCAAATCTATAATATGCTCATGAGGAGTTTCCGGATTTGTTGTTCAATGTTCCGGCCTCATTTAAACTTGCCTAGATAGGTAGTTTTATTGTGCTTCACCCTCTTGCCATGTTAATAAACATTTAATCTTGTTGGGTACATAAACGAGAGAGAACTAAATAAGTCATGTGGTGTTTTCTTCAATATGCAACTTCGTTGCATAATGAGCTCCACTTAATTTGTAATATTGTTTGTGCATTTTGCCATGCCATGCCATGTATCATTAAACCGAACATACATCATACTTGGTTGTGCATCATGCCATGTCCATGTGTGGTTTGTTTACTATGTTGTGTGCTTCTTTCCGGTGTTTGCTTCTTCAGGTTGGTTCCGGTAACGTCGCGTTTGTGAGGACCCGTTCGTCTACGTCTGTTTGTCTTCTTCATGGACTCATTCTTCTTCCTTGCGGGATCTCAGGCAAGATGATCATACCCTCGAAATCACTTCTATCTTTGCTTTGCTAGTTGCTCGCTCTTTTGCTATGCCTATGCCGCGATACCTACCACTTGCTTATCATGCCTCCCATATTGTTGAGCCAAGCCTCCTTGTCCTAGCAAACCGTTGTTTGGCTATGTTACCACTTTGCTCAGCCCCTCTTATAGCGTTGTTAGTTGCAGGTGAAGATTGGAGCTTGTTCCATGTTGGAACATGGATATATTTTGTTGGGATATCACAATATCTCTTATTTAATTAATGCCTCTATATACTTGGTAAAGGGTGGAAGGCTCGGCCTTATGCCTGGTGTTTTGTTCCACTCTTGCCGCCCTAGTTTCCGTCATATCGGTGTTATGTTCCCTGATTTTGCGTTCCTCACGCGGTTGGGTTATAATGGGAACCCCTTGACAGTTCGCTTTGAATAAAACTCCTCCAGCAAGGCCCAACCTTGGTTTTACCATTCGCCACCTAGCCTTTTTCCCTTGGAAGTCGTGCATCCCGAGGGTCATCTTATTTTAACCCCCCCGGCCAGTGCTTGTCTAAGTGTTGGTCCGAACTAGAGTCCTTTGCAGCGCCACCTCGGGGAAACTTGAGGGCTGGTTTTAGTTATACGGAGCGCTCATCCGGTGTTGCCCTGATAACGAGATATGTGCAGCTCCTATCAGGATGTTGGCGCATCGGGCGGTCTTGCTGGACTTGTTTTACCATTGTCGAGGATGTCTTGAAGAACCGGGATACCGAGTCTGATCGGAATGTCTCGGGAGGAGGTCTATTCCTTCGTTTACCATGAGAGCTTGTCATGGGCTAAGTTGGGACACCCCTGCAGGGTTTTGAACTTTCGAATGCCGTGCCCGCGGTTATGGGCAGATGGGAATTTGTTAACGTTCGGTTGTAGAAAACCTGAAGTTTGACCTTAATTAAAATGCATCAACCGTGTGTGTAATCGTGATGGTCTCTTTCCGGCGGAGTCCGGGAAGTGAACACGGTGTTGGAGTTATGCTTGACGTAGGTTGTTTTAGGATCACTTCTTGATCCGTGCTTTGCCTTCTCTTCTCGCTCTTATTTGCGTATGTTAGCCACCATATATGCTAGTCGCTTGCTGCTGCTCCACCTCATACCTTTTACCTTACCCATAAGCTTAAATAGTCTTGATCGCGAGGGTGCGAGATTGCTGAGTCCCTATGGCTCACAGATACTTCAAAAACCAGCTTGCAGGTGCCGTTGAGTCCGTGCAGATGACGCAACCAAGCTCAGGAGGAGCTCGATGAAGATCTTGTTCTTTGTGTCGTTTCGTTCTAGCTGATCAGTAGTGGAGCCCAGTTGGGGTCGATCGGGGACCTTTGTCGCATTTGGGGTTCTTCTTTTATTTTGGTTCCGTAGTCGGACCTTGATTGTATCTGGATGATGTAATGTCTTATTCATGTAATTGTGTGAAGTGGCGATTGTAAGCCAACTATGTATCTTTTCCCCCTATTGTATTACATGGGTTGTGTGAAGATTACCTCACTTGCGACATTGCTTTCAATGCGGTTATGCCTCTAAGTCGTGCTTCGACACGTGGGAGATATTGCCGCATCGGGGGCGTTACAAGTTGGTAATCAGAGCCTTCCCCGACCTTAGGAGCCCCATTGCTTGATCGTTTTTAGCGGCCGACTTGTGTCTAGAAAAATGTTTTGAGTCATTTAGGAATTATATATCAGAGAGTTAGGAATTCTTTTTACTTCCCAGTCTCCTCATCGCTCTGGTAAGGCATCCTGACGTAGAGTTTTGACTCTTCTCTTCTCAAATTTCACTAAAAAAATTTAGGATCACACGGGTATCTTGGAATCGTTCCGATGGTTTTGTGACGAGAACATTGTCTTGGTGCCTCCTGTCAGGGGTTTTGTGGAAGTGTCTCGGGGAGTTGAGCTCCGAGGTGTTGTCGTCACAATTTTATCGTTGCAATTCTGGAATACCTGAGTTTAGTACGCTGACATCGAAAATCTCTTTAATGCAATTCGTTGGTGAGATAACCTCGACGCCACCCAGTACTGGGGCGGGAGTTCGGGAGTATTGCCATAACTTGTATAATGGACGCTTTTCGAAGGTTGAGGTAGACGATTTCCGAAGGTTTCTTGGTTATGTGTTGAAGGATGGATACAGCTGGATGTAGGATTTGCTAGTTTTGGGTGAGATATTATGCTTCCCCTGTATCCCCAACACCTGATTGCATAACTGCAAAATTTCGGGAGTTTCATAGGTGGGAATTCAAGTAGCTCTTAGGATAACTTTCCAACGGATATATGATATGAAATTGGGGTTCGACGTCTAGTGGTCCGCCTATCCACGGTCGGTTTTATAGTGGTCTCATTGTGTCTTAAAGAGTCCTTGGCTATGCTGACTCGGGGACGCTTCGTATGTCATGTGCACTACCTTGTACATGATGGTGCTGTACGATCGAGCCCGTGTAGGCCCCACCACAAAAACTTCGGACGAAATCTCTATCATATGTTTGTTCCGGCTTATTCCGCAAGCCAATCCTTTGTTTTTGTTTTGAGTTGTGGTATTCGAGTTGCTTCGAAGTCAAATGTTGATTCCATCCCTTTCCTAAGTGGTGTTCTCATACTCCTATGCGAATACTAATCCTCCTTGATAATCGAGATTGTTATGCCAATCTTGTTCAACCGGTGTGCTTATCTTCAATTGGATCCGATCACTTCAACATTCTCAAGATTCAATCTCAGCTTTCTTAACGGTGTTTGTTTCATCCGTCTCCAAGTTGCCTTTGTTTTTCCTGCCCTCCCACCCTTTTTCTTCAAGGACTCAGACTTCTTAATCAAGCATCCTTTTATTCATGTGAAGTCTCTTCTTTCTTTTCAATCAATGTTCTTATCCAGTGATTCTCATGAAGATACTAATGGAGCCTCAAGTTCGTCATTCTTCATTCTTTTCTTCTCCGGTGGTTTCAAGTCAAGCTTGTTGATCATATCCTTTCCTCGTTTCAATATTTTCTCATGCCGGTGCAATTCTTAATCATTCACCTCTCGCTATCCTATTGTTCTGGAGTGCTCAAGTTATCTTCAAGATTCGTGTTTTCCACTCTACATTCGTTCAAGCTCTTTTGAGAATGTTATCTCATTCAAGACTTTTAATTCAACTGGTGCAATCTCTCCTTTAATCATTTCAACGGTGTTTCTCTTGAGTGGGCCCTAACCCACAAGTTTTTTCCCAGGATCTTACCTGACTCTTCTTATTTCCCGGAGATATCCTCAAATTTCTTTCAAAGTTTGACGTAAGAATGAATTACCATCAGTCAAGTGTTTTCTCCAAGATCTGTCAAATTCTTTTCATCGTTGGCTCAACCTCTTCGTTTTGATTCTTCTGGAGTGTCTAAATAATTCATGGTGGTGTTTCCTCGTCGTCACGCTCAACATTTCAAGACCGAAGAAGATTTTTTCCTCTCAATCCTGGTCCGTTCTCCTCAAGATTCGTGATTCTAGCTTGTTGCCATCCTCTCATAATTGTTTTTGATTGTGAGAATTCTTTTCACCTATTCGGAGCAATTTCAGAGTCTTCTTAGTTTGATTATCCATAGCCCATCATCTGAGATTTATTCATTCTCGGCTTTCAACTATGTTTTTTTTTCAAAATATTATCGGTGCTTCGTTCAAGTGATCTCTAATCAGTTCATGATCCCTTCGTTCTCATGTATCTAGTTTCTCTCAAGCATCTTCATTCATTTGCTAATTCTTTCTGGTGTCTTCTTTATCTTCTCTTCGTTCATTTTTAATTCTAACGGTGGTTCGTTCAATACCTTCTCAAGTTTGCACAATATCTATCTTAGTCCTTTCTACGGGAATAAGTAGTATGTCAAATCCATTGCTTGTCATCAATTTAATTGGTGAAGGATAAGCATAATGTAATTCTTATTCTTGTTTCATTGAGTTTATTCAATTCCTGTTTTCCGGAGTGGCTCATCATACTTATTCTTGGTTTCAAGTGCTCATCTTTCTTTCCCGGAGTTCCAAGCTCTAATTATCACGAAGATCCATCTAAATCATTACAAGGTTTCACCTTGTGTTTTCAACTTCTCTTTCTTTTCGTTATCTTTTGTTTACCGGAGTTCTTCATGAAGGTTCTACATGATGGTTCATCAAGGATTTATATTCCTTCTTGAAACGTTCATCAACTTTCTTTTCTAAGGAGCTCAAGCATTCTTCATCTTGCAATCCGGAGTGCAATTCTTTCAACTGTATCATTGGAGGTGGTATTATGTCATTCTTGATAATTTGAGTTCATGTTTCATGATTCACAGGTTGTAAGAATGGGGTATTTTAAATCCATCAATCTCGTCATTGGAGCTGTCTTGGGTTATATTTCACCTAAAGCCTTCCCTAAGGATTGTTGCTATCTATGGTGTTTATAAATGACCCAAGTTATTCATCTATCCTCCCGGTGAATTAAGTTTCTCGTCTCCTCGTTCATATCAATCCAATTCTTTTTCCCGTGAGTGGCAGGTTGTCACCTCATAAGTTTGAGATGTGTTCCATAAGAGCATATAAAGTTTATTCTTTTCGTGGTAGATTGTTCCAACAACTCCGTGTGACCCTTCTCTTTAAGATGCTTTTCAAGCTCATTCGAGGTAGAAGATGTTGTTTTCTTCTCCGTTCTTTTGTTCCATCGATACAACTTCTATTCTTTCGTTCCGGAGGCATTGTGTTGTTGCTTTTGTTCCATCGATACAATTTCGGGATAAAAATATTTCGGATCCCATCAAAATGTGGGAAATTTCATTGAATTCTGTTTTGAATGGTTGGTTGAAATGGGCTGTAATTTTAACAAACTGTAAATGGGATGTAGTAAATTCCATTAGAATTCAAAAATGGGCTACACATTCTTACAAATCTCAAATGGGCTATAAGTTCTCTGCCACACACTTCTGGCCTTACTAACTTGACGCGTCCCCTAAAAAATAGAGTTGACGCGTATGCAAGGCTTTGTCAACTTATAGTCAACACACGGTTCTAGCAGGAGTGGCTGTCGGATGTCCATCCAACGGATGCCGTGCTTCTTCTTCAACCTCAGATATTCTAGCTTCACCCGCCCAAAAAATGATCCCCCCTGACATCTGGGCCGCACCGTTTCGGAAGCAGACCTGTGGGCCTACTAAGTTGACGTACCAAGGGCTTTGTCAACTTAGTCAATATAAACGATTCTAGCTGCAGTGATCGCACGATGTCCATCCAACGGCCGTAGTGCTTCTTCAACCTCTGGTCTCCTTGCTCCAGCCGCCCAAAGTAGCGCCGGTCATGCTGCCTGCTCCTGCCTCCCGTGGCCGGCTGTGCTGCCGCGGAGGCCTCACCGCCCCCTACTATTCCTACCGCTGGCCAGGCCCTGCGGCGACAACAGCCTCACACCACAGCCAAACGAGTGAACCCTCATACTCCTCTCTGCGTGGGCATCCACTGCCGCGTCTTCACCGGCTCCGCGTCATCCCCTTCCGAGGCCTCGCCGTCGTCCACCGCCCTGGTGCTCTCGGCGCGGTGTGGTCAACGTGGTCAAGGAACGACTTCCATCGGACGTGGACTGTATGTGGAGAGGCTGACAGCTGGGTCCATGGCGCAGCAAGGAAGTGCCTCCTTATTACACGGAAAATAATGATTCCTCCACCTGACAGTAGGGACTCACCGGACGGGCCACCAGTATTTTGCGAAAAAATTCGTTTCCCCCTGACTGCTGGGACCCACCGGACGAGCCACCGTATTTCGCGAAAAAAACCTTCCCCCCGCTGTCACCTCGGAACAACCGGAAGTCCCTCCTTATTACGCATAAAAAATGAATACTCCCCTGGCTAGCTGGGACCCACCTTGCTGGGAGGCTGACTTGTGGGCCTACTAAGTTGACGGGGACGAAGGGCTTTGTCAACTTAGTCAATATGAACGGTTCTAGCTCCAGTGACCGTACGATGTCCATACAACGGCCGTAGTGCTTCTTCAACCTCTGGTCTTCTTGCTCCAGCCGCCCAAAGCAGCGCCGGTCGTGCCACAAGCTCCTGCCTCCCATGGCCGGCTGTGCTGCCGTAGAGGCCTCACTGCCCCCTACTATTCCCACCGCTGGCCAGGCCCTGCAGCGACGGCAGCCTCACACCGCAGCCGAAGCAGTGAACCCTCGTAGTCCTCTCCGCGCGGGCTTCCATTGCCGCGTCGTCCCCTTCCTAGGCCTCGTCGTCGTCCACCGCCGTGGTGCTCTCCGCGCGGCGTGGTCAACATGGTCAAGGAACGACTTCCATCGGAAGAGTACTATACATGGAGAGGCTGACAGCTGGGTCCATGGCCACAGCCTAGTTTTTTGTGGTTTGCCAAGTAAGTCGCTTTGTCAGGCGTGTTAGGCTGCAAATCTTTCAAGACGAGGAGAGCTTTCATTCGGCTGGCCGAGAAAATGGCCCATCAGTAATGAGAAATGGGTTGTACATTTTTAAAACACATCAAACCAGCAATTAGTTTCAAATATCTTTTTTTTTCATTTCAAGATTTTAAATTACATTAATTTTTATGCGTGGAGAATTTGTTGGATTTTATATTGATATACATTTATTTTTAAAATCAGTTTGAACGTGAGTCGAAATTTCGGGATTAAAAACAGTTCGGACCGCACCGAAATATGCAAAATTTCGTATAAATTTTTAATCGTTGCCACAATATGGTTTGTAACGCTAACAAAAAGAATATGGGCTCCAAAAAAACCTTAAGAATTAGCAAATGGGCTGTAAATTAATAGAAATAATGGCAGATGGGTTGTATGCTGTTTTCCACAGATTTGAGGCTTTCCTAAAAAGAAAGGTTGATGCACCAGCACTGACTGTTGGATGTCCATCCAACGGCCATCGTGCTTCTTCAATCTCTGCTCTTGCTGCTCCAGCCGCTCAAACAAGCGCCGGCGGGAGTGCCTGCTCCCTCCTCCTCGCGGCCGGCTGTGCTGCCGCACAGGCCTCACCGCCCGACCGTACTCCCATCGCTGTCCTAGCCATCCCTCTACTCACCCACACCTGTTGTTATTCTCCGGCGATGGCAGACGAACCAGTAAACCCTCATATAGTCGTACTCCCCTCCGCGTGGGAAACAACTGCCAAGTCTTCCCTGCCTCCGTGTCGTCCCCTTCCTAGGCCTCGCCATCGTCCACCGCCCTGGTGCTCTCGGCGCAGCGTGGTCAACGTGGTCAAGGAACGACTTCCATCGGACGTGGACTGTACGTGGAGAGGCTGATAGCTGGGTCCACGGCCGCAGCAAGGAAGTGCCTCCTTATTACACGGAAAATAATGATTCCTTCACCTGACAGCTGGGATCCACCAGACGGGCCACTGTATTTCGCAAAAAAAACGTTTCCCCCTGACTGCTGGGACCCACCAGCTACATCTTCGCATGCAAGGAAGTGCGTCCGGGCAAAAAAATGATTCGCCCCCTGACTGCTGGGACCCACCAGCTACATCTTCGCACGCAAAGAAGTGCCTGACAGTCGGGACCCACCTGGTCGAAGCGTATGTAGCATTGTCATTCTGGTCGTGAACGTGTACGTACATACTGGTCGATGTAGAGGCGCGCACTTGTCGTAGTAGAGGCGTGCACATAGCATGTACACGTACATACAGCGGCCAGGGTGCAAGAAAGAAAATACGGCCATGTATGTGTACATATGGGCGGGGTCTCGAATGCCTACTCGCGCATACGTATGGCCAGGGCTCGTGTACATGGCTGGGTCAGAACGGAGAAACAGCGTCGTCGTCGTGTTCATGTGGAGGCAACGGAAGGCGTCGTGTTCATGGGGAGGCAACGGAATGCGTCGTGTTCATGGGGAGGCAACAGAATGCGTCGTGTTCATGGGGAGGCAATGGAACGCATGGGAGCCAACCGGCTGGGTCGGAACAGAATGCGTGGTCGTGTTCATCAGGAGGGCTTGGACGGAACAGGCGATGGAAACGAGGCCTGGCATACCGCAAAACGGAGGAAACAAGCTTGTGTTCGACCGGCCACGTTCAAAACGGGATCCTGTTCATCGGGAGGGGTCTGGCGTACTGCAAAACGGAGGAAACGGACCTCCTACGGTCGAAACGGGGGTCCTGTTGATTGGGAGGGGTGTGGCGTACCGCAAAACAGAGGAAACGGACTTGTGTTGGAGCACTACGGTCGAAACGGGGGTCCTGTTCATCGGGAGCGGTGTGGCATACCGCCACGGGATATTGTTCATCTCCACCGTCGACCTCCTCCAGCCTCCACGGGCTCCTGTTAATCCAGCCTCCATGGGCTCGTGTTCAACCAACCTCCACCGCGCGCTACTCCACTAGCTACTGTTCAACAACCTCTCCACCGTCTACTGTTCATCCAGCCCTCCACACCACGGGGTCCTGTTCAACCACCCCTCCACGGGCACCCCTCCACCGTCTACTGTTCATCCAGCCCCCCACACCACGGGGTCCTGTTCAACCACCCCTCCACCGTCTACTGTTCATCCAGCCCTCCACACCACGGGGTCCTGTTCATCCACCCCTCCACGAGCACCCCTCCACCATCTACTGTTTATCCAGCCCTCCACCACACCATGGGGTCCTGTTCATCCAGAGGCAAAGCCACCGCTCACTGTTCATCCAAACCCCCCTGCAACACTCACTGTTCATCCCATCGATCGGCTTCAGTTAGCAGGAGTAGCAAAGGAATCACTCTATCGGGTTCAGTTAACAGCCATCGATCGATCGCTCGGGTTCAGTAACGTGTAGCCTGCAGTGCAATTGCTCGGGTTCAGTTAGAGCCCAACGCCTCGCTCGGGTTCAGTTAGAGCCAACGCCTCGCACACACGCGCGTACATGTACGAGAGAAACGTGCATCGCTCGGCCCCCGACCTCCCACCATAACCGGGAACTCCCCGAAATTTTCCTCGCCCTCACTTCTACCACGGTTTTTTCCGTCATGGACGGCCCAAAGAATGTCATGCAGCTGCGTCTCCGGCCTGCACAGGACGAAAATCCCATTTTCTATCATGATTTTTTGTCATAGAAGTAGGAGCCCACCACATCTATGATGATACCGGGTTTTGTCACAATTATTGTCATAGAAGTGTCATATGTATGACAGAAAAAATTTCGTTCGACCCAAAATGTCACGGATGTGTCTTTTTTTTGTAGTGACAACGTATGTTCTATGTCCTAAGACCTGAGATGATGCATGTACTCAGGATGGTGACATACTTGCTTTGGGCCGACCAAACGCTACTCCTTAACTGGGTAGTTATCTCTACTCATAATGTCTCAGTTGGTAGGTCGCGTTCCGGGTTTTATTTTCATCCCACCTCACCCGGTCTTTTTTGGTACTTCTTTGGTACTTGCTCCCACCTCCCACTCAGCCGAGACGGTTTATTTTCGTAGTCCCTCCCACCTTCCAGGTAGTTCCCTCCATGCAAAAAAAATCGAACCAACCAATCTCTACTCCTAATGAAGCAGTTGGTAGCCTCGTACGGTTTATTTTCGTCCCACCTACCATGGTTTTATTTGGTACCTGCTCCCACCTCCCAATTTTGTCGGTTTTTTTTCGTTGGTTTTTTATTTTCCCCCCTCCCACTGGCCGGACAAACCCAACGTTTATTTGGTAACACAATGAATTCACATATGGTGATTGATTTCTTCTTTGGTAACCCAACTAACGGATGGTAATCAATCTTCAAATATCAAAACCAAACATACAAGGAAACAATTAACTCATTTTTTTGACCGGTTATTTTTCGTCTCCCCTCCCACATACCTTTCCGCTTCACCACCCACATAAACCCATCGGATTAGTTACCATATAAAAGAATTAATCACAATCAATCAAGCATTGATGGGATATTTCCTTACATTGATGTGATTTTCATTTCTTATCATGAATCATACACGTCAAAAAAGGTACAGCGTGCGAGTATCGTGGGCACATGCCCTACAAATCCGAAAATGCCTACAAAAATTAAATCAGAATCAATCAAGCATTGCTGGTATATTTTACTTGTTTTGATGGGATTTTTGTACACGGTACCATTAACTCGATCCTCCCACCGCTGCCCTCCTCACGAGCCTGGACGGCCGATCCTCTCGACGTCTACCCTCATGTGTCCTCGCGCCGCCATCATCTTCTTCTCTGCGATCTCCTTGACTAGGAGGACTCCTCTGTGCCCCAGGCCCTGGCCGACGTCGGCGACTCCTCGGTACTCCACCCGCGCCATCACATCCGACGCAGGCGAAACTCTAGCTGATGCCACGGGATCCACATCCTATGCTCTTCGGCCATCTTCCACTCCGGCTGCTGCGTGGTGCCTCCGCTGCGGGAGGCAACCTGGCAGGGGCAGACGTAGCCGTCCTCGTGCAGCCCGACCCATGCGTCTAGCTCGGCGGTGAAGTAGCCTCGGCCTCTGAAAGGCAGCATCCACTCCCCATGGCGCGTCCACTTGCAGCTCCTGGTGTCGACAGAGTACGTGCCGCAGACTGCCCTGCTCCACGAGGACACGAATATGGTGCGCCCGTCCGGGTGCAGCGCGTAGGAGAAGATCATCTCGTCCTTGGTGAAGGGCATCGGCATGCTTTTCCAGGACCAGTAGGTGGGCAGCAGGTCGTCGTCTTCCATCGTTGGTGGCTTCGCCATCGCCTCAAAGGACACAGGCCGCTCCATGAAGTGGAAGGCGAACGCGTACAGCGCGTCGCCGGCGCCAGAGGTCAGGAAGGTGTTCGAGCCACAAAGCAGTGCGTCTCGAACGGGAGGGCCGACGGGCAGTCCGGCGGTGTCAGTGTCGTAGAAGAGGGTTCCCGCGTGTATGTTGGTCATGGCGATGATGTTGCTGCCTAGGGCTGCGAACTACATGGCACGGCCACGCTCAGGTGACACTAGCCGGAGGACAGGGGGGCGCTGAGGTCAGGACTGTCGGCATCGATCTTGCGGATGGTGAAGCCCTTGTGCCAGTCGTCTAGAACCAGATAGAGGCTCTTATCCTTGTTGCCGCTGCGGTTGTGGTAGTAGTTGGGCTCATCCTCCTCACCCTTCCTTCTTTGCTTAGACATCCCGCCCCCGACTGACTGAATTCTGAAGTATATACCAGAAAAACACGTACGCAGACGAAAACACTCGAATAGATTGGACGTAGCTGGCTAACCACGGTTGATGTAGTATCGATCTACTAGAAGCAACACGGATATGCGCAAGCAATTGATACACACGGGCATGCCTCGTGCCCGCTGATCTTTCTATTGGTCTCTGGGTGTACTGTTTATAGGGGTGCAGGGTAATACGTATATATAGCTGCTAGGACTTGCAACATAACCGATTCAGGACAGAACTACTGATCCTACTTGGTGATGGATTCCTGCACAAGCCGGACATGAGACGTGCTTTTTTTCTTGAGGGAAACGCCGCCACCGCGGAACCCTAGGGCAGGGCGCTAGGATCCCCAAAGCAGGGCAGGCAGCGAGGAGCGGCGCAAGGACGCCGTGTCGGTCGTTCCCGCCACCAGTGCTAAACCCCAGGTATTTACGTTCCATGTCCTCCCCGCACTCTACGCTGATACATCAGCGAGGAGCTGACGGTGGAAATGCTACTCCTCCCCGAACTCTATGATGCTTGATTCGATCTCGTGGAATGGAGCCATGACGGTGGGCAAGGCTATTGAGTTTGCTCCTAACGCCGGCTTGGGCGATGGGTGGGACGAATGCGAGCAGCGGCCAACGGCGGACATGGACTCAAGCTAGCACAGGTCCACGGCGGTAGAGGAGAGACACCACCCACCACCCATTGATGCAGTGAGGAGTGTGGTGTTCTACATATGGTAATTGGTAAAAGTTTTTGGTCCTATAATATCAGAGAGAGAGAGAGCATATTACATAAAAATAACGTTGAGAATTTAGATGCATTGTTTGTCACGAAGCTGTGACTGCCAATTTACATGAAATTAATTCCCTTAGTTGTGGTGGCAAATATAATACACCTAATCCATATTGTTATGCACTAGCGTGTGTGTGTGAGATAGATGGATTATGGTCTCATACCCAATAAGATGGATATGTGCGTGTGTTAGAGAGAGAGAGAGGGGGAGAGGGGGAGAGACAGTGAAGAAGAGGGACGGAAAGAGTGTGTGTGTGAGGATTTGATGGTAAAAAAGGTCACCAATGTCACTTGATATGTATGAGAATATTAAATGTAATATTAACATGATTAATATTAAACTCTTAAAGTTACAGAAATGTTACCCGTTGCAATGCACGGGCGTTCTTCTAGTAAAGGTAGGTTTCGGGTTTGTCCAGAACCATGCTGCGAGACGTGGTCGAGCAAGATGGGATTTGCCCCTCCGACCAGGAGAGATATACTCTGGGCCCCTCATGTGATCCGACCAGGATAAGCATGGCCATGCGACAAGGATTATGAGATAATCCGGTCGGGCTAGCGCAAGGACAACAGACTCGCCTTGAGCTCGACAACATATATCGTGTGGTAAAAGGAATGGAAGTGTGATGTACAGGTTCGCTAACTAGCTTCATAGTCTGCTTGGTGTTCGGCATGCCTTGCTAGAGGCCGCTACCAACCGGGCAGTTCGGAGGTGATCCGAACTGCGACCAAGCCGACTTGAACCTAAGGGGTCGCGCGCTTAAGGGAATGAACCTACGAGGTCGGATCCGAGGACACTGGTCGGATGTGATCCGAACTGTATTCGGATTGTGGCCGAGTAGACTTATGGGCTTTAGGGTCCGTGCGAGGCCCAAGTGTTGAGCCCGTGACGGACGCCTATATATATATAGTGGAGGTGCCGCACACTCACGCGGTTGATCGCTTCGGTGCTGTCACTAGGGTTTGACACCTCCACTCGCCGCCGGTTGTGTGATCGGACCTAGTAGTCCGCTGCACGACGTTCCTCCTGCACGTGCGGATACCGTTAGAGGCGGTGCTCTTGCGCCGCTCAGGTGAACCTGTACATGGGAACCGACCACTGTTGTACGAGAGAGATCGGACAAGGAGAAGAAGATCCATGCGGACGCGCTGCCCCAACTCTTCTTTCGCTACACGGCACTGCGCGTCTAGTGGTAACGAACTGTGATCCATCTCCCGTAGCATGTTCTTGGTTGTTCTGTGCGTAGGAAATTTTAATTTGCAGTCAACGCACCCTACCGTAGATCCCAACAGTGGTATCAGAGCCTCTTCTATAGGATTTGGATTCAGATCGTATGCATATTAGATATGTGGAGGCAATAGATGAGATCTGTTGTCATTGATAAGATTGGTTGTGTGCACGGTTGATGAGATCAACTGCACATGGGGATCGATGTGGCTATGTTTTCTGTTGATTGGGGTCGATGAGGTCGTGACACGATCTACCCCTACCGGTCGGTTATCCTCCATCGGGGTTAACAGTGAAACGTAAATCCGAATCGGATTCGCGATGATCGATGAGATCGGTCAGATGAGAGAATTTGGCGTGATCGGAACGCCGTGTGCGTAGTGCCTTGTATTTCGTACACAATCACTCAAACCGGTAGAATGCGATTCTATGCATAACTTTATTTTGCAGGGTTTGATGTGAATAGTATGGCTCATGTGTATGTGATGCATGTGTGTAAATCATACATGGCCTGCGTGTCATGTTTGGCAGCCGGCAGGAGCCAAAGTGTTGTCATTATATTGTATAACGACCTGCGTGTCGACTTGTGATTCTATGTAAAATTCATTACTAGTTGTAGTAGTTGGATAATAGAGACCAGGTTGGTGGCTTGGTGTCCCGGTGTGACAAACAAGATGGAGTTTCTAGATGGTCATCGGAGTTGGAGCCGACCTGGAAGAACATCCATGAAGGAGCCATACTATTTCATAATATGTGTTTATTTGTGATTGTTATGCTTCCTTGTTTTCTATGCATGTTAGAATGGTAGAAAGATCCCTCATGAATATCAAGCGAATTGCCATCCCCGATGTTGCACCTTCACATGTCAAGTACGTCTAGTAGTGGGCTCATAAAATTGGGGTGCTGCTAGGTATCCTTGAACTAAAGGGTTCGTGTCGGACACGGACATGCACTGCATTAGGTTGACTAGACAAGGCTATCAAAACGGTTTTGGGCCTTGTGGCAAAAGAGGTCGGAAGCCGGGGTATGAGATACCTACCCGACCGACAAGAGTCGTATAGATATACGATTAGCAAGGAGTTGCTTACCGGATAGGCATGTTGTCTAGCGGTGATGCTAAAGCTCACTAGTCGCATGTGCTAGTCGGATTCTGAATCACTGAGAGTTTGCGGAGGGATGCTGATTTCAGTGGGAGTATTTCTCTTTAAGGCTAGAATTACTCTACATAAACACATTTCTTAGTGATTGCATATTTTTCTGTTGTAGATCAATGGCACCACCTGCTCAACCCAACTTTGCATTAAAATCAATTCTGGAAAAGGATAAACTGAATGGAACAAACTTTACTACCTAGTATAGAAATTTGAGAATTGTTCTCAAGCATGATAAAAAGGAACATGTTCTAGAGGATCCGCTTCTAGAGGAACCTGCCGATAATGCTACCACAACCAAGAATGCCTACCAGAAACACATTGATGAATCAAACGAGAACAGCTGCCTCATGCTGGCTTGTATGGAGCCCGATTTGCAGCAGCATTTCAAAAACGTTGGGGCTTTTGATATGATCGAGAGTCTCAAGAGCATGTTTCAGGTGCAGGCTAGGACCGAAAGGTTCAACGTCAGGCGATCCTTGATGGATTGTATGTTGAAGGAAGGTGATCCACTGAGCCCGCATGTGATCAAGATGATCGGATATGTGCAAGCTTTGGATCGGTTGGGCTTCCCGCTCTTGGATGAGCTGGCTACTGATGCAGTTCTGGGTTCTCTTCTACCCAGCTATGGGACGTTCATCTCGAACTATCATATGCATGGCATGGATAAGAAGCTCACTGAATTGCATGGGATGCTCAAAGTGGCAGAGCAGGATATAAAGGAAGGCACACATCAAGTGTTGATGGTGCAGAAATCGGCTAAGTTCAAGAAGAGTTGGTCTGAGAAGAAGGCTAAGGCAAAGGGCACGGAGATGGTAACCCTCGCCGCTGCACCGAAGTCTGGACCGGACTCAAAGACCATTTGCTATCATTGCAAAGAAACTGGTCACTGGAAGAGGAACGGTAGCAAGTGGCTTGCAGAGCATGGCCAGAAGGCCGGGAATGCTGCTTCAGGCAAAGGTTCACTTGTCACATATGTTATAGACGTTTGCCTCGCTGACATACCTAGTAGCTCTTGGGTATTTGATACCGGATCGGTTGTTCATATTTGCAACTCGATGCAGGGGCTAGTAAGAACTAGGCGTGTGGCACAAGGGGAGATTGACATCAGGGTCAGCAACAAAGCAAGAGTTGCTGCGTTGGAGGTCGGCACGATGCAGCTCCAGCTTCCTTCTAGATTTATTTTGGAATTGAATAATTGTTATTACATTCCTGCACTTAGTCGGAACATTATTTCTGCCTCATGCTTCGTGAGTCAGGGTTATGAATTCAATTTAAAGGACAATGGTTGTTCAATTTATTTGAATGGTATGTTCCATGGCTATGCACCCATTTTTGATGGGTTATTTATATTGAATCTAGAACATGAACCGGTCTATGATGTGAATGTCAAGAGGCATAAGCCCAATGAGATAAATCTGACATACTTCTGGCATTGCCGGCTTGGACACATTAGTCTGAAACGCATGAAGAAGCTCCATGATGATGGGCTCCTAACTTCGACCTACTTTGGGTCGTTCGAGACATGTGAATCATGCTTGCTCGACAAGATGACTAAGTCTCCTTTTGCAAAGAGTTGTGAGAGGGCATCTGAGCTATTGGAACTGATACACAGTGATATGTGTGGACCAATGAGCACAACTACCAGAGGTGGCTATTAGTACTTTGTGACTTTTACCGACGACTTGAGTAGATACGGATATATCTATTTGATGAGGCACAAGTCAGAGACTTTTGAAAAGTTCAAAGAGTTTCAAAACAAGGTGGAGAATCAGCTCGGCAAGACTATAAAACTTCTACGATCTGATTGTGGAGGTGAGTACATGAGCCAGGAGTTTGATGATCATCTGAAAAGCAGAGGTATAGTACCTCATCTCACACCTTCGGGTATGCCATAGAGAAATGGTGTATCGAAACGGAGGAATCGCACCTTGTTGGACATGGTTCGATCTATGATGAGCAAGTCGGATTTATCCTTGTCCTTCTGGGGATATGCTCTAGAAACTGCAGCTTTCACACTTAACAGGGTACCATCAAAAATCTGTAGACAAGACACCACATGAGATGTGGACCGGGAAGAGTCCCAGTTTGTCTTTTCTAAAGATTTGGGGTTGTGAAGCATTTGTCAAGAAACTTATGTCAGACAAGCTTACACCCAAGTCGGATAAATGCATATTCGTGGGATATTCGAGGGAAACCTTGTGATATAACTTCTACAACCGGGAAGAGAACAAAGTCTTTGTTGCTCGGAATGGGGTTTTCCTTGAGAAAGAGTTTCTCAGTCAAGAGGCCAGTGGGAGGACGGTCCGTCTCGAAGAAATTTTAGGACCACTCGGGGATGGCTCGACTGGTGATGAGATGATGCCGGAGTCAGTCAGGGAACCTGTAGTGGAAGCGGCACCGGGACCATGGAGGTCGGAAAGATTACGCAGAGTGCGCGATGTATTGTTTCTAGAAAGCGACGAGCCGGCCACATATGCGGAAGCGATGGTGAGCCCAGATTCCGAGGCATGGCTGGAGGCCATGAGATCCGAGTTAAAGTACATTGATGAGAATCAAGTTTGGGACTTGGTTGATCAGCCGCCTGGGGTAACGGCCATTGGTTGCAAATGGGTCTTTAAGAAGAAAACCGATGTGGATGGAAATGTTCAGATCCACAAAGCTCGGCTTGTCGCTAATGGTTATGGACAAGTTCAAGGAATTGACTACGACGAGACTTACTCGCTGGTACCGATTGTGAAGTCGGTGAGGATCGTACTAGCTATAGTTGCATATTTCGATTACAAGATATGGCAGATGGATGTCAAGACGGCTTTCCTTCATGGAAATTTTATCGAGGACGTGTATATGATACAGCCCGAGGGTTTTGTCGATCCGACTAGCACTAGTAAGGTATGCAAGCTCAAGATATCCATTTATGGGTTGAGGCAAGCATCTCGGAGCTGGAACATTCATTTTGATGAGGTCGTCACTGGTTTCGGCTTCATGAAAAGTGAAGAGGACTCTTGTTTATACATGAAGTTAAGTGGGAGCTCGATAGTGTTTTGATCTTGTATGTGGATGACATACTACTGATTAGAAATGATATTTCGATGCTGAACTCGGTCAAGGAGTCATTGAATGGCAAGTTTTCGATGAAGGACCTTGGTGAGGCAATGTACATTTTAGGCATTAAGATCTATAGAGATAGATCAAGGAGGCTGCTCGGCTTAAGCCAGAGCGCGTACATAGATAAAGTGTTGAAGCGGTTCACATTGAGTGAGGCAAAGAAAGGGTTCTTGCCACTCTCACATGGTATAAGGCTAAGCGAGACTCAGAGTCCTTCGACATCTGATGAGTGAAGCAGGATGAGTAGGATTCCATATGCCTCGGCAATCGGATCCATCATGTATGCCATGATATGTACGCGGCCCGATGTTGCTTTTGCAATAAGCCTAACAAGTAGATACCAGGCCAACCCAGGTGAGAGTCACTGGGCAGCGGTAAAGACTATTTTGAAGTACCTGAAAAGGACTAAAGAGATGTTCCTAGTTTATGGAGGTGAGGAAGAGCTTGTCATAAGGGGTTACACTGATGCTAGTTTCCAAACCGACAGAGATGATTGTCGATCACAGTCCGGATTCATGTACGTCATGAATGGAGGAGCAGTGAGCTGGTTGAGTTCTAAGCAAGATACGATGGTTGATTCTACTATAGAAGCTGAATGCATTGCGGCTTGTGAAGCTGCAAAGGAAGGTGTTTGGATCCGGAACTTTCTGGATGATCTTGGTATTTTCCCAACCTCGGTAAAACCGTTGGACCTTTATTGTGATAATTCTGGTGCCATCGCACAAGCCAAGGAGCCGAGGAATCACCACAAGGTCAGACACATAGATCAGAAATATCACCTGATACGAACGATCATAAAGAGTGGTGATGTAGAGTTATGCAAATTCACACGGATGCAAATGTTGCGGATCCATTGACTAAGCCGCTTCCACAACCCAAGCATGAGGGGCACGTTACAGCTATGGGCATTCGATGTCTATTTGATTGACTCTAGTGCAAGTGGGAGAATGTTGGAGATATGCCCAAAAGGCAATCATGTATGATGATATTTCCTATGTGTTTATGAATAAAGATAGTCCTTGGACATTATCAATGATGTGTATCAGCAAGTACGTGACTTGTTTGTGGGACTATGCATTGTATGATGACTGTCCTAAAAGGTCCCTAGTCGAAAGGGTTGTGTGGACGCGCAGCCAACTAGACTAGCATATGACATGGTCGATGTCTTGGTCTCACTAGACATGGAGCATTGGATGCTAACCGGATAATATGGACTTGGAAGGATCTGGTAGGATTCGACATAATCGGATCTGAGTCGAGATAAGGTCCAAGTCGAACAGACCCAACTATGAGAGGCAGCGATATGTCTTCTGTGAGTCTCTAGTACAACATATGTTCTATGTCCTAAGACCTAAGCTGATGCATGTACTCGGGATGGTGACAGACTTGCTTTGGGCCGGCCAAACGCTACTTCGTAACTGGGTAGTTATAAAGGTAGGTTTCGGGTTTGTCCAGAACCATGCTGCGGGACGTGGTCGAGCAAGATGGGATTTGCCCCTCTGACCAGGAGAGATATACTCTGGGCCCCTCGTGTGATCCGACCAGGATAAGCATGCCCATGCGACAAGGATTATGAGATAATCCGATTTGTGGTCGGCATCACTGGAACGAGAAAGAGGTCGGGCTAGCACATGGATGACAGACTCACCTTGAGCTCGACAACATATATCATGTGGCAAAAGGAATGGAAGTGTGATGTACAGGTTCGCTAACTAGCTTCATAGTCTGCTTGGTGTTCGGCATGCCTTGCTAGAGGCCGCTACCAACCATGCAGTTCGGAGGTGATCCGAACTACAACCAAGCCGACTTGAACCTAAGGGGTCGCGCGCTTAAGGGAAGGAACCTACGAGGTCGGATCCGAGGACACTGGTCGGATGTGATCCGAATTGTATTCAGATTGTGGCCGAGTAGACTTATGGGCTTTAGGGTCCGTGCGAGGCCCAAGTGTTGAGCCCGTGACGGACGCCTATATATATAGTGGAGGTGCCGCACACTCACGCGGTTGATCGCTTCGGCGCTGTCACTAGGGTTTGACACCTCCACTCGCTGCTGATTGTGTGATCGGACCTAACAGTCCGCCGCACGACGTTCCTCCTGCACGCGCGGATACCGTTGGAGGCAGTGCACTTGCGCCGCTCAGGCGAACCTGTATGTGGGAATAGACCACTGGTTGTACGAGAGAGATCGGACGAGGAGAAGACGATCCACGCGGACGCGCTGCCCCAACTCTTCTTTCGCTGCACGACACTGCACGTCTAGTGGTAACGAACTATGATCCATCTCCTATAGCATGTTCTTGGTTGTTCTGCGCGTAGGAAATTTTAATTTGCCGTCGACGCACCCTACCGTAGATCCCAACAATATATAGTTTACTTTATTGGTGTGTGTGGAAATGTCATGTGTGTAGTAGCCACCTATGTAATTATGCATGTAATAGTTTACTTTGGTGTGTGCAAATGCCATGGTTGTAGTAGCCACCTATGTAAGTGGATGTTTAATTCGGTTATGCAAGCATGCCCTTATAAGTGTGTGTGTGTGTGTGTGTGTGTGTGTGTGTGTGTTTGTGTGTGTGTGTGTGTGTTTATGTGTGTGTGTGTCTGTGTGTGTATGTTGTTGTTCTGTATGCAACTCCATTGCACAACACACACGTCCAATTAGCAGCAACCGTCTATGTTATTATCGGTCTTCACACATATTTTTTATCACAGACCTGTTTGCCGCATATCACACACATCTTGTTAAGTTGAACCGTTTCAGTTCTCATGTCTCAATGCAAAAAGTTCATCTGAGTGAATCGCATGCCGTATATCGCACACACCTTCATCTGGCTGCCCGTTTCTTTTGTGTTGCCTAATCACAAACAGTTCATTCGAGTGAACCGTATGCTGTGTATCGCACACGCCTTCATCTGGCTGCCCGTTTCTTTTGTTCCTCCTCATCACAAACAGTTAATTGAACTGAACTATATGCCCTTCATCGCACATGCAACTAAAACCTGAACCGTGTTTGATGCATCCGTCATCGCAAATGTTTTACACATTTTTGACGGTTTTCATACAACACAGTTTGCGATTATTGCATCGCACACAGTTTCTCGAAGGGTCTCTAATCGTAGTGTTGCTTAGCAGCATCCTGCAGTAGTGAAGGGAAAATTACAGCAAAGTATTTTTGGGTTTTTCGTTTAGTAGATCTGAAAATAAAAGCAAATAAAAAGTAGATCATAAAGGCAAATATATGAGAAAGAAGACCCGGGGGCCATAGGTTTCACTAGTGGCTTCTCTCGAGAAAAATAGCAAACAGTGGGTAAACAAATTACTGTTGGGAAATTGATAGAACCTCGAATAATTATGACGATATCCAGGCATTGATCATTATATAGGCATCACATCCTAGATTAATAGACAGACTCCTGCCTGCATCTACTACTATTACTCCACACATCGACCGCTATCCAGCATGCATCTAGTGTATTAAGTTCATGGAGAAATGGAGTAATGCAATAAGAACGATGACATGATGTAGACAAGATCTATCTATGTAGAGATAGACCCCATCGTTTTATCCTTAGAAGCAATGATACATACGTGTCGTTTCCCTTTCACTGGGATCAAGCACCGTAAGATCGAACTCACTACAAAGCACCTCCTCCCATTGCAAGATAAATAGATCAAGTTGGCCAAACAACACCCGAATATCGGAGAAGAAATACGAGGCTATAAGCAATCATGCATATAAGAGATCAAAGAAACTCAAATAACTTTCATGGATATAAAAAGATAGATCTGATCATAAACTCAAAGTTCATGGATCCCAACAAACACACCGCAAAAAGAGTTACATCATATGGATCTCCAAGAGACCATTGTATTGAGAATCAAGAGAGAGAGATGAAGCCATCTAGCTACTAACTACAGACCCGAAGGTCTACAAAGAACTACTCACACATCATCGAAGAGGCACCAATGGAGGTGATGAACCCGATCCGAGATGGTGTCTAGTTTGGATCTGGTGGTTCTGGACTCTGTGGCGGCTGGCAGGATATTTCGTCGACTCCCCTAGAGTTCTGGGATTTTGGGGTATTTATAGAGCAAAGAGGCGGTTCGGGTGGCACCCGAGGTGGGCACAACCCACCAGGGCGCGCCTGGGCCTCCTAGCGCGCCCTGATGGGTTGTGCCCCCCTCGGGGCAACCCCCCCCCCCAGGCACAGCCAGGGCCCGTTGTGTTCCTTTTGGCCCATAAAAATTCTCCATAAAGTTTCGTGGCATTTGGACTCCGTCTGATATTGATTTTCTGCGATGTAAAAAACACGGAAAAAACAACAACTGGCACTTGGCACTATGTCAATAAGTTAGTACCAAAAAATGATATAAAATGACTATAAAATGATTATAAAACATCCAAGATTGATAATATAACAACATGGAACAATCAAAAATTATAGATACGTTGGAGACGTATCAGCATCCCCAAGCTTAACTCCTACTCGTCCTCGAGTAGGTAAGTGATAAAAACAGAATTTTTGATGTGGAATGCTGCCTGTCATGTCATATAATATTCTTTTCTTTGTAGCATGGACAATTGGAATTTTAGTTGTTCAAAGCAATAGTCTAGCTTTGACATGATAATTTAGATACTCAAGCATATCAACAAGCAACCATGTCTTTCAAAATATCAACGCTAAAATAAGTTATCCCTAGTCCATCAGGCTCAAACATTGATCCATTCATGAAACACACTCGAATATTAGCTACACCCAATACTTAAGTATGATCATATTGCCTCCTAGTTGGTGCTTTTATAAGAGAAGATGGAGACTCAAAATAAAAATTGCATAAAGTAAAAGAAAGGCCCTTCGCAGAGGGAAGTAGGGATTTGTAGACGTGCCAGAGCTCAAAGCAAAAAACTTAGAGATAAAAACATTTTGAGAGGTGTATCCATCCCACCAGTGAATACGACTTAGAGTTCCCAATACTTTCCATGCATAGATATATCATAGGCGGTCCCCAAACAGAAAATAAAGTTTATTCCTTTTTCCACCATACTTTCACTTTCTATGACTAGTCGTATCCATGGTTGCCCTCCATACCAACACTTTCCAAGGAATTTATTATTTGACAACATAAAGTAAATTCATTTTTTGCATTTCGGGACTGGGCATCCCTAATACCTTTTCCTTACTCTCGTGCAATGACAAGTGAATAAACACTCATCTTGAGAATGACACATCTAGCATTGAAAATATTAGCCACCCCTCACCGCTCCGCGAGCGAAACAAACACACAAAAGAGAAGTTTACTTTGAAAATTAGAGATGGCACATGCAAATTTGCTTAGAATGGCAAAAGAATACCACATATAGGTAGATATAGTGGACTCCTATGTCAAAACTGGGTTAAAGGTTTTTGGATGCACAAGTAGTGATCATACTTAGTGCAAAATGAAGGCTAGCAAAAGATTGGGAGGCGACCAACTAAGAAATGAATAATCTCATAGGCAAGCATTAGGCATAAATAACGCCGAATAATTCACCACAAGTAGGATGTAATTTCATTGCATTACTATTGACTTTCGTACTTGCATAGGGAATCACAAACCTTAACACCAATATTCTTACTAAGGCATAATTACTCACCAACATAACTCACATATCACATCATCATATCTTAAAACTATTACTAAGAATCAAGTTTATTTTGTCCAATGATCTTCATGAAAGTTTTTATTATATCCTTCTTGGATATCCATCACTTTGGGACTAATTTTTATTATAGGGAATCACGGTGTGCTCTAACAAATATAAGTGAAGATCATGAGCATAATAAATTTTTCTTTCTCTCAAATTAATTTAAGTGAAGCAAGAGAGAATTTCTTGAAATTTTTACTAACTCTCAAATAAATCTAAGTGAAGCAAGAGAGCATTTCTTCAAAAATACTAAAGCACACCGTGCTCAAATAGACATAAGTGAAGCACTAGAGCAAGTCCATTGCTCATAAAAATTTAAGTGAAGCATAGAGAGCAATTCTAACAAGTCATGACATAATTTTGGCCCTCTCAAATAGGTGTGTCCAGCAAGGAATAAAGACTAAAAACACAAAATAAAACAAGCAAAGACTCACATCATACAAGACGCTCCAACAAAAACGCATATCATGTGACAAATAAAAATATAATTTCAAGTAAAATACCGATGATCATTGGAAGAAAGCGGGGATGCCACTCGGGGGCATCCCCAAGCTTAGTTGGTTGCTCATTTTTGGATAATAGCTTGGGATTCCGGGGCATCCCCAAGCTTAGGCTCTTCCATCCTTCCTTTATCCATCGTAAGATAACCCAAAACTAGAAAACTTCAATCACACAAAACTCAACAAAACCTTCATGAGATCCGTTAGTATAAGAATAATAAATCACTACTATAAGTACTGTACCAAACCAATTCATATTTTGTTTTTGTATTATATCTACTATATTTCAATTTTTATATGGAAAAAACTCATCAAAGAAAACCATAGAGCCATCAAAATAAGCACACAACAAAAAGAAAACAGAATCTGTCAAAACGGAACAATGTGTAGCAATCTGACTATTTCGAATACTACTGTAACTCCAAAAATTCAGAAAATTTAGGAAGGCCTGAGAAATTTGCATATTGATCTACTTCAAGTGTAATGGGTATTTTATTGCTCTTTGTAAAAATGAAAATTAATTTCGTGAGTGTAAAAAATTCTGTTTTTTTCAGCAAGATCAAACAACTATCACCCAAGAAGATCCTAAAGGCTTTACTTGGCACAAACACAAATTATAATTAAAAACACAATCATAATAGTAGCATAATTGTTCTAACACACAAAAACATGAAGCAAAAAAGCAAAAATAAAATCTATTCGTTGGGTTGCCTCCCAACAAGCGCTATAGTTTTATGCCCTTAGCTAGGCATTAAGCAAGGATCTAAGTTTTTTCATCTTTGGTTCGAGATCCATAAGATGCCCTCATGATTGATTCATAAGGTGGCTTAATTATTGTTCTAGGAAAGTGTTACATACCCTTCCTCGAAGGAAATTGGAACTTAATATTGCCTTCTTTCATATCAATCACGGCACCGATAGTGTGTAAAAACGATCTACCAAGAATAATTGGACAAGAGGGATTGCAATCAATATCAAGAAAAATAAAATCTATGGGCACATAATTCCTATTTGCAAGAATAAGAACATCATTAATTCTTCCCATAGGCTTTTTAATAGTAGAATCCACCATGTGCAAATTCAAAGAACATTCTTTAAGATTAGTAAGACCAAGCATATCACTTAAAGATTTCGGAATTGTAGAAACACTAGCACCCAAGTCACACAAAGCATAACACTCATAATTTTACATCTTGACTTTGATAGTAGGTTCCCATTAATCATGCAATTTTCTAGGAATTGAAACTTCTAATTCCAATTTTTCTTCAAGAGCTTTCATCATAGCATCAACAATATGTTTAGTAAAAGCTTTATTTTGTTCATAAGCATGGGGTGAATTTATCATGGATTGCAACAAAGAAATACAATCAATCAAAGAGAAACTATCATAATTAAATTCTTTGTAATACAAAAGAGTGGGTACATCACTAGCTAAAGTTTTGACCTCTCCAAACCCACTTTCATCAATTTTTTCAACAAGATTTTCACCCTCCGAAATATTGGGACGCCTTCTACCTAAAGTTGACTCTTCTCCAATCCCTTTTTCATCAATATTAACTTTACTAAACAAGGAATCAATAGAAGAAACACCAATCATTTTAAGATCTTCATCACTTTTGCGAAAGAAATCACTAGAAAACGCTTTTTCTAAAAATTCTCTTTTAGCTCTAAGCATAGCGGTTCTTTTATTACTTTCATCCATAGGAACATAAATAGTTTTAATTGATTCATCAACCTTAGGCACACAAATTTTCATCTTGAGATTTTCCACATCATGAGCAATTCTATCAACACTTCTAGACAAATCATCGATCTTACTCAATTTTTCTTTTATGGAAGTGTTGAAAACTTTTCTTGTATCAATAAATTCTTTAATATTATTCTCAAGATCAGAGGTGTTCCTATTATTATTATAAGATTGATTTCCATAAGAATTGCCATAATTATTAGAGGAATTACTAGGAAAAGGCCTAGGATTGAAATTACCTCTATATGCATTGTTGTTGAAATTATTTCAAGAGATAAAATTCACATCTATGGCATCACTATTTTGCTCAATGAAAGTAGACAAAGGCATATCATTAAGATCAATAGTAGCACTTCTACTAGCAACCAATTTCACAAGAGCGTCAACTTTTTCACTCAAAGAAGAAATTTCTTTAACTGAATTAACTTTTTTACGAGTAGGAGCTCTTTCGATATGCCATTGCGAATAATTTGCCATAATATTATCAAAAATTTGGTGGCTTCACCCAAAGTAATTTCCATAAAGTACCACCCGCGGCGGAATCTAAGAGATTACGAGAGACAAAATTCAACCCCGCATAAAATTTTGTATGATCATCCAAAGATTTAACCCATGAGTTGGGCAATTCCTTAGCATCATTTTCATCCTTTCCCAAGATTGTGCAACATGCTCATGTTCAAGTTGCTTGAAATTCATGATCTTGGTTCTAAGGGCAATAATTCTTGCGGGCGGAAAATACTTAGTGATAAAAGCATCTTTGCACTTATTCCAATAATCGATACTATTGCAAGGCAAAGAAGAGAACCAAATTTTTGCAGAATCACGCAAAGAAAATGGAAATAATTTCATCTTGACCACATCATTGTCCACATCTTTTTTCTTTTGCATCTCGCATAATTCCATGAAGGTGTTAAGATGGGGTGGGACATCCTCATTAGGAGTATCAGAAAATTGGTCTTTCATAACAAGATTCAATAAAGCAGTATTAATATCACAAGTCTCCGCACTAGCGGCGGGAGGAGCAATCGGAGTGCCGATAAAATCATTGTTGTTGGTATTTGAGAAATCACATAAATTGGTGCTCTCTTGATTCATGATGACTGCACAACAAGATTGCACTCAAAAACAAATCTGGCAAGGAAACGGTGAACGGAAAAGAGAGGCGAATAAAACAACAAATTTTTGTGAAGTGGCAGAGAGGAAAATGAGAGGCAAATGGAAAATAATGTAAATTGCGAGGAGATGAGATTTGTGATTACGAACCTGGTATATGTTGAAGATCCTCCCCGGCCACAGCGCTAGAAATTCCTTTTGATGTCGCTTGAAACTACATCGGTATTTCCCCAAAGAGGAAGGGATGATGCAGCACAGCGGCGGTAGGTATTTCCCTCAGATATGAAACCAAAGTTATCGAACCAATAGGATAACCAAGCAACACAACGTAAATAGCCCCTGCACACAGATAACAAATCCTCGAGGTGGCTAGGAGACTTGGAGTTGCAGTCAAGGAAGCTTCGAGGTGGCCATAAGGCAGGGAGGCGCGCCAGCCCCCTGGGCATGCCCCCCACCCTCGTGGGCCCCTCGTGGCTCCCCTGACCGACTTCTTTCGCCTATATATATCCATATACCCTAAAACATCGGGGAGCAGAATAGATCGGGAGTTCTGCCGCCAGAAGCCTCCGTAGCCACCGAAAACCACTCTAGACCCATTTTGGCACCCTGTCGGAGGGGGGAATCCCTCTCCGGTGGCCATCTTCATCATCCCGGTGCTCTACATGACGAGGAGGGAGTAGTTCTCCCTCGGGGCTGAGGGTATGTACCAGTAGCTATGTGTTTGATCTCTCTCTCTCTCTCGTGTTCTTGAGGTGATACGATCTTGATGTATCGCGAGCTTTTCTATTATAGTTGGATGTTACGATGTTTCTCCCCCTCTACTCTCTTGTAATGGATTGAGTTTTCCCTTTGAAGTTATCTTATCGGATTGAGTCTTTAAGGATTTGAGAACACTTGATGTATGTCTTGCATGTGCTTATCTGTGGTGACAATGGGATATCATGTGATCCACTTGATGTATGTTTTGGTGATCAACTTGTGAGTTCTGTGACCTTGTGAACTTATGCATAGGGGTTGGCATACGTTTTCGTCTTGACTCTCTTGTAGAAACTTTGGGGAACTCTTTGAAGTTCTTTGTGTTGGTTGAATAGATGAATCTGAGATTGTGTGATGCATATCGTACAATCATACCCACCGATACTTGAGGTGACATTGGAGTATCTAGGTGACATTAGTGTTTTGGTTGATTTGTGTCTTAAGGTGTTATTCTAGTGCGAACTCTATGATAGATTGAACGGAAAGAATAGCTTCGTGTTATTTTACTATTGACTCTTGAATAGATCGATCAGAAAGGATAACTTTGAGGTGGTTTCGTACCCTACCATAATCTCTTCGTTTGTTCTCCGCTATTAGTGACTTTGGAGTGACTCTTTGTTGCATGTTGAGGGATAAAAATTGATCCAATTATGTTATTATTGTTGAGAGAACTTGCACTAGTGAAAGTATGAACCCTAGGCCTTGTCTCAACGCATTGCAATACCATTCGTGCTCACTTTTATCATTAGTTACCTTGCTGTTTTTATATTTTCAGATTACAAAAACCATTATCTACTATCCATATTGCACTTGTATCACCATCTCTTTGCCGAACTAGTGCACCTATACAATTTACCATTGTATTGGGTGTGTTGGGGACACAAGAGACTCTTTGTTATTTGGTTGCATGGTTGTTTGAGAGAAACCATCTTCATCCTACGCCTCCCACGGATTGATAAACCTTAGGTCATCCACTTGAGGGAAATTTGCTACTGTCCTACAAACCTCTGCACTTGGAGGCCCAACAACGTCTACAAGAAGAAGGTTGTGTAGTAGACATCACCAGTGCGCCCGTGCCTCGGGCTGCAAAGCTCTCCGGCTTCAAGCTTTTGAAGCGGAGGGACTATGCCGCGGACCAGTAAGTGTTCTCGTCCTGCCTTGTTCTCGCTTTTGCTGCTCGTTTCTACTCTTCTTCTTTGTTGTGCAACTAGGCCGATGCCTGCAGCGAAGAGGAGAAGGGAGGGCGAGGTGGTACTGCTTGAGCCCAGATCGCCTCCTGCGGCCGCACCCCTCTCCATGAGTAAAGGCGGTGGCGGTGCTTGTGCCTCTCCAGCCCGATCATCCTCGTGAGCCTGGGTGGAGCATCCTCGGGAGGAGTCGGCCCCCGAGGCCCCGCTGGCTCTAGAGGTGCCAGCGTCTAGCTCGGGCGCTGGGGTCCCCAAGGCTTAGGAGCTCCGAGGTGTTGTCGTCACAATTTTATCATTGCAATTCTGGAATACCTGAGTTTCGCCGACATCGAAAATCTCTTTTATGCAGTTGTTGGTGAGATAACCTCGACACCACCCAGTACTGGGGCGGGAGTTCGGGAGTATTGCCATAACTCGTATAACGGATGCTTTTCAAAGGTTGAGGTAAATGATTTCCGAAGGTTTCTTGGTTATGTGTTGAAGGATGGATACAGCTGGATGTAGGATTTGCTAGCTTTGGGTGAGATATTATGCTTCCCCTATATCCCCAACACCTGATTGCATCACCGGAAAGGTTCGGGAGTTTCATAGGTGGGAATTCTTGTAGCTCTAGTATTTCTTCCGCGGATATTTGGTTTGTGATTGGGTAATCCTCACCAAGTATTTGTTCATGTCCGTACCTTGTTGTTTTATTCTTCTACCTCTATCTAAGTGGCTTCTCAATTTATGGAAATGTGACCATTTCGATTGGAATGCATTCGTTCATTTTGTTTGGATGTTAGCACTATATGTTGCAATTTTGATCCATTTGATTCAGCTTGAATATATGTCTGTCAAGATGCTAACCGATGTCACCCTCTCCAGGATGGCTCCTCCAACGCGTACGACTCCGAATCCTGATCCGCCACCACCACCTCCACCTCCGGAGGCATGGCAACCTGTGATGGCCGCTACCAATGCAAACACGCAGCTGGTCATGCAAATTCTGCAAGAGCGCAAACAAGGGAATCATGGCCATGGCAACAATTAGAATCAGTTTGCTACACTCAACCAGTTCCTCGCTAACTAGCCAAAGACCTTCAACAACTGTGTCGAGGCAACAGACACTGATGATTGGCTCGTGGATATCGGCAAGCATTTCGAGTGCAGCAATGTCAGGCCTGAGGACTTTGTCAAGTTTGCCTCGTTCCAACTCAAAGACCAAGCTGCAGAATGGTTTCAGCAATACAAAGATTCTAGAGGAGGCCGTGTGATTACCTGGGATGAATTATGTCAAGACTTCAAAGCTCACCACATTCCTCAGAGTGTTGTTGAGAGCAAGCGTGAGGAATTCCGCAACCTGAAGCAAGGCAGCTTGTCTGTTTACCAGTATAACACCATGTTCCAGAAGCTCGCTCGTTTCACCAAGCAAGACGTCCCTAACGAGAAGAGCATGATTTATCAATTTAGGGGTGGCCTCAGAGAAGATCTCCAACTTGCTCTTGTGCTTGTTGAGCCTCAGAAGTACGATGAGTTTTACAACATGGCACTGAAACAAGAGACTGCTCAACTCAAGTGCGATGCTTCCAAGAAGCGAGTCAGAGATGCAACTCCTTCTTCCTCAACTCAAGTGGCTTCTAAGTAGCAAAAGTATTGGCTGCCTCCTCCTACGTTACGTCAGCCTTATCAGCAGAAGAGCAAAGGTGGCAATGGATCTTCCCACCCACCCAACCTAGGCTTTCAGAACAAGACTTCGTCTCAAGCTCCAAGATCAAGTGCTCCGTATCACCGTTCGCTCTCGGAGGTTACGTGCAACAAGTGTCAGCGGAAGGTTCACTATGCCAACAAATGCTTCAATCAGAGACGTCTTCCTCCTCATCCTCCTGTGAGATCTGCTAGTACCGTAGTGGTCAAGCATAATTCCAAGCACGCCAAGGTCAACATGATGAACGTAGATCAGGCAGAGGACTCGTCAGATGTCATCATGGGTAACCTTCCTATTAACGATGTTCCTGCAAAAGTACTTTTTGACACTGGTGCATCGCATTGCTTCATTTCTAAACCTTTTGCATCAAAGTATGAGTGCGATTATCAGTATTTGCAAAGATCTTTACAAATCGTGTCCCCGAGCAAGCAAATGATAGCTAATATCTGCGTCCCGGATGTTACTATCACGTTGGGAGACTACAAATTTCTAGCTTATCCTATTGTTCTGGGCGACTCGGATATCGATCTTATTCTTGGAATGGATTGGCTTTCTAAGCACAAGGCTCATCTTGATTGTGCTGCCAGGCAGATTCAATTGACACATTCGTCTGAGGATGTAATTGTATTTGCTGCTCGTGATGATACCATTCGTCTGTTTTCTCTCAACGAGAAGGGCGAGCTGGATGCCATCTCTCAGATTCCAGTCGTTTGCGAATATCAAGACGTCTTTCCAGAAGAGCTTCCAGGAATGCCTCCGCACCGGCCAGTTGAATTCGTCATCGATCTTGAGCCTGGCATGGAACCTGTTTGCAAACGTCCTTACAAGCTTGGACCTGAAGAGTTGAAGGAGCTGAAGAAGCAACTCGATATTCAAGAGTGTATGGGTCTCATCCGACCAAGTTCTTCTCCATGGGGTTGTGGAGTTCCTTTTGTCAAGAAGAAGGATGGAACGGACCGACTTTGTGTCGACTACCAACCATTGAACAAGAAGACCATAAAGAACAAGTACCCACTTACCATTGAACAAGAAGACCATAAAGAACAAGTACCCACTTCCCAACATCAACGAGCTTTTCGAACAACTCAAAGGTGCTCAAGTATTCTCCAAGCTTGCTCTCCGTATGGGCTATCATCAGATTCGCATTCATGAAGAGGATATCCCCAAGACAGCATTCAGAACAAGCTATGGTTCATATGAATACACTGTCATGTATTTCGGCCTCGTCAACGCCCCTCCAACATTCTCTCGCATGATGAACTTCATCTTCAACGCCTACACAAATGACTTCATCTTGGTCTACCTCGATGACATTTTGGTCTTTTCCAAGAACAAGGAGGATCATGCCAAACACTTGAGATTGGTGCAGGATAAACTTAGAGAACATCAGTTCTATGCGAAGTTTTCAAAGTGCGAGTTTTGGCTCGATGAGGTTCTCTACCTTGGACATATTATCTCTGTCAAGGGCATAGCTGTTAATCCTGAGAAGGTGTCTGCAATTGTGAATTGGGAGCCACCTCAGAACATGAAGCAACTCCACTGCTTCCTTGGTCTCGCAAGCTATTGTCGAAGGTTCGTTGAGAACTTCTCTAAGATCGTGAAGCCTCTTTCCAACCTTCTCCAGAAGCATGTGATGTACGTCTGGTCGCCTGAATGTGACATCGCTTTCAACACCCTGAAAGAGAAGCTAGTCACTGCTCCAGTTCTGACTCCTCCTGATGAATCCAAACCGTTCGAGGTCTTTTGTGATGCCTCCCTTCAAGGTCTTGGTGCAGTGTTAATGCAAGAGAAGAAAGTTGTGGCCTATACCTCTCGCTAGTTGAAGCCCAACGAAAAGAACTACCCCACTCATGCCCTCGAATTGGTGGCACTTGTCCATGCTCTTTTAACTTGGAGACATCTCTTATTGGGATGAAAAGCGGACATATTCACTGATCATAAGAGTCTCAAGTACATCTTCACTCAGCCTAACCTCAACCTTAGGCAGACTCGTTGGGTCGAAATGATTCAAGAGTATAATCCGAGTATCGAATATACTCCAGGCAAGGCCAATGTAATTGCTGACGCATTGAGCAGGAAGGCTTACTACAACAGTTTGATTCTTAAGCCGTACCAACCTGAGCTTTGTGAAGCTTTCCGCAAACTCAATCTACAAGTTGTTCCTCAAGGATTTCTTGCCAACCTCCAAGTCTCTCCTACTTTGGAAGATCAGATTCGTGAGGCTCAACTTCTTGATGCTATGGTCAAGAAGGTGAAGATTGGGATTGCTAAGAGTTAACCCAAGTACAAGTGCTATCGTCTTGATGACAAGGATACTCTATTCCTCGAGGATCGCATTGTTGTGCCTAAAGGTGATCTTCGTAAAGTCATTATGAACGAGGCTCACAATTCACTCCTCTCTATCCACCCTCGAAGTACAAAGATGTACCAGGGCCTCAAGCAGTCATATTGGTGGACTCGAATGAAGCGTGAGATTGCTCAGTTCGTGAACGAATGTGATGTCTGCAGAAGAGTGAAAGAAGAACACCAACGACCAGCTGGTCTCCTCCAACCTCTTTCCATTCCAGAATGGAAGTTTGACCATATTGAGATAGACTTCGTGACTGGATTTCCAAAGTCCAAGCGTGGCAATGATGCTATCTTCGTTGTCATCGACAAGCTCACTAAAGTGCCTCATTTTCTTACTATCAAAGAATCTATCACAACAGCTCAGTTGGCAGAGCTATATACCTCCAGGATTGTCTCTGTGCACGGCATTCCGCAGTTGATATCTTCAGATCGTGGCAGCATCTTCACCTCCAAGTTTTGGGATTCTTTTCAGAAGGCCATGGGCACCAACATTCGCTTCAGCACAGCTTTTCATCCTCAAACTAGTGGCCAAGTCGAGCGAGTAAATCAGATTCTTGAAGATATGCTTAGGGCTTGCGTCATTTCTTTTGGTATGAAGTGGGAAGATTGTCTTCCATATCACTACAAAAAAATACACTTCCGTGATGATATGTGTTTGTCACAGTAGGTCACCTTTTTTGTCATGCATGTACATCCATGAGAAATTTATGACAGAATCAAGATAGTCATACATGTGCTGTCGTAGAAGTGTTCCATGACATTACCAAAATTATCATCACGGAAGTGTCCACTTCCATGACAATAAATCGTGCGTCACAGAAGTGCTTTCGTCAAGGGTGACCGACACGTGGCATCCACCATAACGGAATGTCGTTAAGCTATCGGGTCAGGTTTTGGATCCGATAACCCGTTAACAGCCCCGACCAATGGGGATTTTCCACGTGTAAAATCATCATTGGCTAGAGGAAACACGTGTCGGCTCATCGTCGGGACAGATGTCATCCACTCACTTGACAGAATGCGCCTATGATATGTCGACACATGGCACAGCCCAACAAGTTTAAATGGGCCGGCCCACCTAAAGGCCCACAAGATTTTGCGGACCATAATGAGCCGGCCCAGCTAAAGGCCCACGAGATTTTGCAGACCATAATGGGCTGGCCCAGCTAAAGTCCCACAAGATTTCGCGGGCCATAATGGGCCGGCCCAGGTAAAGGCCCATAAGATTTTCATGTGCCATAATAGGCCAGCCCAGGTAAAGGCCCACAAAATTCTTGCGGATCATAATGGGCCGGCCCAGCTAAAGGCCCACGAGATTTCGCCGACATTAATGGGCCGGCCCAGCTGTAGGCCCACAAGATTTTGAGGACCCTAGTAGGACGGCCCGTTAACTGGCTGCCATGTTTTGGGCCAAATGTCGGCCCATATTTGATCTGGTCTATTAATGGCCTACCACGCTCCGGGCCAAATAGTGGCCCATATGAGATCTGGCCCGTTAAAAGCCTACCATGTTCTGGGCCAAATTACGGCCCAGATCAGGTCCGACCCTTTAAGAGGTTTTGGGCCTAATTATGGCCCATATCGGATTCGGCCCTTCAACTGGACACTATGCTTTTGGGCCCACTTGCTAAAGGCCCACTTAGTAATTCGGCCTGATATTAGTTTTGGCCTATTAAGGGCCCGTTTAACATTTCGGCCCTATATTAATTTCAGCCTGTTAAAAGCCCGTCATATAGTTGGGGCCTAACTACGGCCCAGTTTGCATCCGGCCTGCTCGCAGTCGATATCTGATTGGGCCAAACAAGGACCGAGACAATTTTTCGGCCTGTTAAAAGCCCGTGATTTGATTCGCACAATCATGGGTCGGGGTTCATTTCGGGCTGCTGCCGGCCCGTGAGCTGATCAACATGTTTCAGGCCTAACCTACATCGTGATTGCATGACGGCTCGATTATGTACCGTAATTTTACGGTTTGGCCGGTTTATTGCGAAGACAGGATATATATACAGTAAAATAACTGTAGCATCGTGAATAAGAAAAAACCTATACTATACAATAAAGAAATTACGGCATATTACATCCACTGGGCATCAAAGTTCGCCACAATGATAATAAAGCACAAGCAGATAGCTGATTACATACACTGGGCATCAAAGATCGCCACCAGTGCAAATAAACACGCCGACAAAATAATATACAAAACCGACAGCACTTCAATAGAGTTCAAGAAAGGTTAGCCCTGCTGGGGAGCTGCAGTGCAAGCAGCTGAGCAAGATGATGAGACTGCGCTTGTTCAACACTTATATCTTCCTCACTCTGAAAGATAAACAAGCAGACAGATGACAGGTTTTGCACATAAAAGTATCACTGCTGACAATTCATCACATTTCTTACTGACGAATAAAGTGACACAGTTTAAATTTGCATTAACACAATATGGTATTGTTCAGGTCAAGACATGGCAGGAAATGACATTGTGAAGGAGTTGGCAGCTTCACGACACCACTGGATTACAGATCAAGAACTCATAAGTATCAATGGTTAGTGTGCTGTCAATTTATACCATTTCAGATTGGCAAATAAAGAGACGGTTTAAATAATAGTAGAATGATATGACATTGTTCATAGTTAAGACATTGCAGAATATGACATTGTGCTGTAGTGGGTAGGTTCACCACACCACTGGATTACGGATGAAGAACAGAAGCATACATGCAGTGCAAAAGAAGATCACTTGCTCTGTATAGTTTAATTTACATGGTATGAAGAAGGAACGTTGGTTGTACAACTGAAAACTTAAATTGAGAAAGGACAAACTTTTGTTTATGAACTACATAATAAACTTTAAACAAGCAATTTGATGCAAACACCAAAAATAAACAGCTGTTGCAGTCATGCCTAACCAAATATATACAACAAAGTTTGAAGGCTTGAGATGGACAAACTTACATTATTGGTGAAGACGGGCTCTATAAAGGCCTTGTCCATGCTGATGGGGGGGGCAATTCAAGAAGTTTACCACAGAATCTTCTTCAAAAGCATTGCCTTTATTCTACATTTTGTTAAGAGTAAATATAGATGTGATAATATACGAAAAATGGAGAATATTTAAGATAAGATGAAGAGTGATGCTACATAACCAAGTAGCTATAAATGTAAGTGCAGCGATACAGGCAAAAGGTACAGCCAAGAGCAATGCACAGCTAAACTTCTTCAGTACCAACCTTATGGTAAGAGTAAATATAGATCTGATGTGTAGAAAATGGAGGGCAAAGGAAAATAAGCTGCAGAGTGATGGTACATGAACAACTACCTGTCATTATAAGTACACTGATAAAGGACAGCATGTACTTACAAGAACAATGCAGAGCTAAAAAAACATTGGCATTGGATATATTCTACACTAATGTAACCATTCATACAGATCAGATAATTTGGAGCGAACAATTGATAAGCAAGCTATCATGCATACTGCTGTCACATAATGAACCAGGTATGTATGCAAGTACAGTGATACAGGACAACAGGTACTAACAAGAGCAAAGCAGCGGGCAGCATATTTGCGATATCATGTCGTTCTTGTCAAACCGGAATTCTTCTTCGAGCAGATTTCCTGCAAAAAAGATCCATAAGGCACATGCGGAAAAGTAGAAGTTCAAATTGTCATGTGATTTCATAGACAGTACCTCATCCTGGGAATGAGACCAGTGCATAAAAGGTTTTTCCATTCAATGTCTTCTAAATTTAGCACAGGAGACTTCACCGGAAATTCGTTTATAGACTTGCCATCAAAGTGTGATTTCCTCAGGTAACACCGATACTGCTGCAATGCTTCCTTGAAAATCACAAGCAAGCTTTGCTCGTCATGACTATCCAGATTGACCCCCGCCTAGTTACAATAATGTAATGTAAATCATTGATGTGTTCAATCAGCAGAAAATAGGAAAATAATAACCATGAATAATAGCACTTACACGTAAGTTGGACAGGAAGATGTGAAAATGGTGTTTGTCTTCACAATAATCTTCCCATGATGGGAATATATGCATGTAGTCCCTAACAACATTGAAAGCATTGTCTTTTAAACTGGGAATAAATGGAATGGGGTTCCAATCTGCAGGAATTGGCCGTCTCTGCAGTTGGGATAGGTCTTCGGCCGGTGGACTTGCTGTACTTTTTGCTGGAGTGGGATTTTTCTATGGTACAGCTAGTGCTATGGCAAATGAAATCGGTATACCTTTTGCTGGAGTGCAGGTCCTGTGTGGTGGGGCTAGTGGTGTGGCCAGTGAAGTATGGGTACAGTCTGCTGGAGTCGGTCCTACGTTTTGTGTCACTGGTTGTACAGCCAATATAAGTGGGGTGCTGTCTGATTTCTCCGGCACCACCATGTTTTTCAAGGACTTTGCTGGTGCTCCTTCAGGTTCGGCAATCACCCTCTTCCTTTTTGATGTCTGATGCACAAGAACAGCATTTGAGTGGAAAAACATGGTATGATGACAGATGGAATATGTATTGATAATGGATGGGCATGGCATCTCGACATATATGATGAGTAAACTAAGCAGATGGCGGTGCAACAAAGTAGAAGAAATGCAAGACAACATATGCAAGATACCCGCAATCAATAAAACATTGCCAAATTAGAACAGGCACCTTGATGGGTGAACAGGACAGGCCATCTGCCTTTGACTCCTCGAGGTTAGAATAGTCATTAGGATGATATTCTGAACAAGAATCAACAGGTGGGGAGCGTATGAGTTTCATTGCATCCAGAATGGCACTCAATGCCTTGGTGCCAATTTTGTAAGTCATTGCAGTGTTTAGCTTCAAGAGTGGATTGCTGCTAGTGCGACACAAAGCAGCTACACAGATCATAGTGTAGATATAACGGGAAAACCTTAAGCATCAGAGTAAAATCAGCAAAGTGGAACTTGCTGGAATATATGTGCTAGTATTGCCGGTACGGCTAGAAAGGCTTCGGATACCAGCTCTCTTCAAGTGAAGGTGTGTTACTGTTAATATCAATGTAACTCTCAAAGGCGACATAGCTCCCCGCATTTCCTTGCTATTCTTATAGGATTCAAGTGGGCAGGCCACTACAAATCCTATTCCTATGTTTACAATATCCTACGAATCAAAGAGGCTCAAAGTGTCCATCACAACCGACCGTAAAGACCTCTACACTGCAAATGTCCCTGCTCATCTTCAGTACAAGGAACATACTATACTACTATCATACTCCCTCCGTTCCAAAATATAAGTCTTGGTAGACATTTCCACTATGGATCACATACAGATGTATCCAGGTACATTTTAGAGTGTAGATTCACTCATTTTGCTCCATATGTAGTCCATGGTGGAATCTATACAAAGACTTGTACTTAGGAACGGAGAGAGTACATATTAAAGAAGAACGGAAGAGGAACATGGTAAAGAAGAGCAAGCAGATTTTGGATAATAAAATGTTGGTTGCGCAGTGCCCACACATGATGAACCAGAGCGCATTAAGAATGCAACTCCTAGCTGTCTCTCGACCATTTCAGGCGGTTGGATGAAGATCCTACGTCTCCTAACCATTCTTCTTCCTCGTCTCTGATTCTTCCCATACAGAACACCGCACGGGCCGCCGACCGGACCACCGGTCCCCACTGCCTGTGTTCCTCCGCCACCCCAACCCCAACCCCACCAGCGTCGAGTTTTCTTCGTTCGGCGAGGCCCAACAACCACCCGAGCCCCTTCGATCGCACCGGCAAACTCCGGCGAGCTCTGAAAAATCGACTGACCCAATTTTGAAATTTAGTCTACTGTGATTTAAAGTGTGGAATATAAAAGGGGAAAACCATAAGCATTGCGAGTATGGTGTTGAGCGTGCCATGGCGGATCTGAAGGTGCAAACCGGACAAAGGCAACTTCGCAACCAAGACAAGAAATCAGAGTAAAGCAGTGGCGATCTATTTTCTTGCTGTGATAAATAAGTTGAGCAGATACAAAAGAGTACCACCTCTGGTGCGGCGCCGTGTAGGCATCTGCTGAGAATTTGACGATGTTGCGGTAGCGATGGTTGTCGGTGGCGTGGAAGCAGATCTAGGAGGGTAGACAGTGGCGGCGGGGCACGATGGACGAGACGGTCGTAGGAGCGGCGCCGGCAAGGTGGACGAAGGCGGGGATGAAGCGAGAGGACGGGATGCAAGGATCCTGGTCCGAAGCCGTGGATGAGAGAGGTCGATCTCTTGTAATGGACAGCGGCATCGGGGTATCAGCTCCGGCATGGTGGAGGAGGACGACGATGGATGGGGTGGCGGACGGCGGTGGACGGAGCAGGGTGAGGTGGAGAGGGTGTTTTGGCGCCCATGGAGTACGAATGGGGAAAAGGAAGGTAGAGAGGAAGGCGGGAACCATGTATTCAGGGCGCGCTTGTCTCAAATGCGAGGAAATTTACAAACTTAGCCCCCATTTCAAATTTCTACTACATCACAGCAACACTAGTCGGTCGTGGATAGGACGGTAATCTCGCATACACCAAATATTTGCCGACGAGAGTCTGTTTTTGGCGCCCACCGTGTATGAATATGAATCAGGGAGGGAGTCGGTTTCGGCCGAGGACACACTGTGTTTTGGCGCCCACCGTGTATGATCCGGGTGAGAGGCGGTTACATCATGTTTGGGTGAAATTACAAACCTACCCCTATCGAAACCTATAGAAATCCAGCATATAGGCTTTGTGTGGCAGGGATAGGCAGCAGTGATTTCCATCTCGCAGATTTTGGTTCCGGGCAGTTACTGCGACTTTCCCCGCTTCATTCAAATTTTGCAGAGTGCACGTTTACCGTGCCAACCCAATTCGAATCCCGTTTGTATTCTATTTTTTTCGGGCGGGATCCATTTTCAATTGGAATTACATTCTATATACATCATTTTTTATATATACTTTCAAAAGCACAACACCATTTATACATAAATATGGTTTACAAATGGCATGATCTCAGATTCATAAGGTTGTATCCATCAATTTGGATTTTCAAATATTTGAAACCACTTTATGTTGAAATCCAATGTATGCATTCCTCGCTAACTGTCTCCAATTAATGTGTGTTTCATGCGGGTTTTTTACTTCTGAAACATGTATAATGTGTTTCACACACGCAACATATAGTGTAATCCCGTTTAGACATTAATTGCATATAAACCATGCATTGTTTGTAATTGATGAATCTATGGATCACCAATATTGATAAACTATATAACATTACACGTGTGCCCAAATTCAAATGAATATGCATGTTTGATACACCAATTTGCGTTATGATATTATCGATGTCATGATCTCCAGTTTAAATATTTGAATCCCCTTTAATCCAGATATTCGTCTCATATAGCTATCACTCATGCTTATATAGGATTATCTCTCTGGACCTATACGTGTTCATCGTCTCTCAGGTATCTCTCGTGCTACCTGTATGTCGACAATGATCTTTTAACTTCGTAACACACTGACGGTACTATCTCCCTCGACCTTCATCATTCTATCTCTCTCTAAGTATATCTCGCTCCCTGCTATTTGTCTCTAACTATGATTCTCCATGTGGAATCTCTTTTTCTCACACAAACACAAAACTTTGTCTCCCGGGGTCTCATTTCTCTCTACTATTCCCATGTGTGCCACTCGCACGCCCCTCATACAGAGATGTCTTTCGCTCCTTAGATATGAGAACCTATGACTCTTCCTCATCAATATCTCTTTCTCACAGACAAACACATACTCTGTCTCCCAGGGTCTCATATTTCTCCATTGTTCTCTTGTATGTCGCTCACACACACCCTCTCTCCCTAGAGATATCTTGTGTTCCCTCGTATGTCTCTCTAGCTATCACTCTCGTTGTGAAATATCTTTCTCTCTCGCAGACACAAAACTCCGTCTCTCTGGATCTCATTTCTCTCTGATATCTGTTTGTATGTGACTCACACGCACCCTCTATCTATCTCTCTCACACCCACACACATAACCCAGCCTTCTGATCCACTCGACTCCTATCTCTAATGCACACTAGCTAGCATCTTTATCTTTCTATGTATATGTTTCTCCATCAACCTTCTTTCTCGCCCTCACTCTTGATTCCTATCACGCACACTACATATGTTTCTCTCTACATGTAGTCAAATGCCCTCTCACACACATATATAACTTCACCCTTTGGACCACCCGACGGTCATCTCCAACACCCAAACTAGAGGATGTCCCTCTAGCTAGCATCTCCATCTCTGTATCTATCTGTAGTTTCTCCGTCAACATTTCTTTCTCGCATGGAGTCTTGCTTCCTATCACCCACACTATATATGTCTCTCCATACATATGCATTTATAGGTTGGTCTCTTTTGCACAATCGTTGCGCCTCACTCCCTCTGCTCGCCATAGATGCATGCTCCAGCCCACACCACTATCTCTTAAAGACAAAAACACATGCTCAATTGTCGGGACTTCTTCCATGCATTCTCACATGCATGCATATTGTCATACCGATCCGTCTCTTCCATGTCGTTGATCTTATGACTTATGTCTTCTTTCTTTTATCTCCATCATGCGCGTGCGCACACACACACATCCCACATATATATGTATACCTCTCACACATGCACGTTCAAGGTCTCTATGTCTCCATATGTAGTTAATTACCCTCAATCCTAACGCCACATCGAATCGTTCTCCTCTTTTGTGCACATAACTTCCGCCTAGATGGGTAAAACACACACTCACACTTAACAATCTCCTTCTAGCTACCCCCCCCCCCACCTCTCACTCTTCCCCTATATCCCCGAAACCAATAAGACCATCCCTTAGTTTAATTCCCGCCTACATGCACCATCGATATATAGTAGTCTTGCTCGGTGTCTCTCGAACAAACACGTTCTCTCGAAGTCGACTCCTCTCATTCATATAGGTCCTAATGCGTTTTTCGAGGCTAACTTTGACCAAACATTAGAGCAATAATATATGACATGCAACTTACACAAAGCATACCTTCAATTTTGTATGTCAAAGGAGCTTCCTATAATATAATTTGCATAGTATACATCTCATGTGCTATTAATCTTGTCAATAGTCAAAGGTTGTCTTGAAAAACACATTAGGCCCTATATAGATGGAAGGAGGGAGTAGGTCCGATGCAAAAAATGAGAATAAAATTCAAACACCTGGGCATCGTGACTCGGTCGATAACATTGAGAAACTTGGTTTTAAAATCATGAAACTTGGCATGGTGTCATGTCATGGTAGTACCATGCCGTGGAAAAAAATTGGCCGAATAGGAACAAATTTTGGTATAAGCTTCTTGCAAATCGGAGCTTCTCTCAAGAAGGCTCGTGGTTCTGGGAGGGAACGTGTCACCTTTGTGTGCATAATTCAAATTTGAAATACAAGCACATGTTCCAGTGCACCAAAGTTGGTTGAAAAATCACATGTGTGTCCTCGGGTAAATTTCTAGGTTCCATGCAAGAAATGGGAATGAAATTCAAAATTCTAGGCGTCGTGGCTGGGTTGGAAACATTGAGAAACTTAGTTTTTTAATTCCTGTAAATCCAAAACACGCATGAAAATAATGAAACTTGGCTTGGTGCCATGACATGGCACCAACATGTTGTGGTAAATTTGCAGTCCGATTTGTGAAGGCGCACACATTAACAATCAATAAAGTCATTTGGAAGAAGTGATATCACGTTACAATCGGAAACACAAGTATTATTGAAACCGTGGGCGTTCTACTTACTAGTACCATTTACGTGCCGCCACACGTCCCCATTTTTATTAGCTAGGAGGCGATGTGCAGGGTAGCTATTTGAGTACGAGAGGCGTGCGATCAGACCCCTGCGCGTGCTTATCGGGAGGAGAGCCCTTTGACCTCCATCTGCCGTCCACCTCTCTCCCAAGGTCTCCATTAATGGCGCCCGAGCCTCTGTTTAATGGCGTGGCTATGTCTCACTCAACTGAGATTTAAGAGAGAAAAAAGAAAATCTGAAAGCACGGATCTTGATGTAAGATCCGATGAACCTATATAGCATCTACTACGACTTATAGCAAGACTGATGAATATATAAGGACGATTAATTTTTTTTGATCAAAGCAGGGCTTGCCCCTTCCAATTTTCATTACTGAAAACCACCACAATTCACAAGAAGTTCAGCACAACTCCAGCCTAACACGAAGGACTAAAAGCTACCAGATTGAAATCGCAACATCCCAAGAGGTCAACAAAGGCCAAACATCCGCGCTAGAATCCAACATTTCACAACCGACGACACAATCCACATCCTAAACTGATTATTACATCAAAAGAAACCAGGAAACTAGTCTCTGCGGCGAGCGGCAATGAGCTCTTTCGTGTCCTCAAGACGCTGCTTGAGAACATCCACGGATTCCTCCACCAGCCTTTGGCGCTTGTTGCGGAGCATGTCATTCTCGTCCATAAGTTTCTTCAACAAGGCACTAGTCTCCTCCTGCAGGTCTGCACTTCGGATGATCTTCTCCCTCAACAGGTCGCGCTTGGCCCGGAGCCTCTCATTGCCCTCCCTTAGTTGCCGGATGATGCTGGTAGCCTGTTCAAATGAGGCTATCATGTCGACTTGCAACCTCGCCGAGTGGGAGATCTGATCCATCTAGCTATGGACGATCGCATGCATGCGCCTGTAACAGTCGTCGCGTGCCCGCGAGAAATTTTCCCAGGCCGCTGCGGCGCGGCGGGACATCTCTACTGCATTCGTGGCGCGGCGGGACATCTCTGCTGTTTCCGCGACGTGGCCGGACCAGTCTGCTGCATCGACGGCGCGGCGGGACCTCCGTGCTGCTTCAGCGACACAACAGGACCTCTGTGCGGCTACTTCCATGCGGCGGGACATGTCGGCTGCTCTCGCAGCAAGGCGGGACATCTCTCGTGCTTCCACTTCCATGCTCGCCTCTCCCTGGTGGCAATCTCTCGACCCAGAACTCACGCTGGCCATGGCAGACGCAAGGGAAGGATGCTGAATGACTTGTTTGTTTTTGTGGATGAGGAGTTGAGGAGGAATGTGCAGTCATCTTGGCATACTAGTATTTTTAACCGAGTACTAATACGCTCCTAAGTGGGAAACCATTTAGGTTGTGATCGGTGTGAACAGGTTTGCAATTCAATATAGCATGGAGTAATTTGGAATGTGACGAGACGCAAGCTCAAAATTTATTGACGGTTCTAGTTTCGAAGTGCGGCACTATTCCCAGATAGAGTACTTCTTTTTCTACTCCCTCCTTTCCGGTTTTATAGGGATTATCTCAAAATTTTAGTTTTTCCATTTTATAAGGCTCAATTTGGTTGTCCCCAACACATGTTCAGATTCCAAGGTGCATTAAATCATTGCATGCAAGTATTAAGAGAAAATTGACCAACGGATGTACTTTATGCATGCATGCATTGCAATTAATGCATTAAACCTATCTCTCGGGACTTCTCGCACGCACCATTGTGCCACCCACAAAAACTTGTACTCTGAGTTTAGTAGTACGTTATACTGGAAGAGAAGAGGTGCACGCACGCACTCGTCCTCTCACACACGCGTCTATTTTTTCTTGAAAAGGAGGAAGATGACCCCCGGCCTCTGCATCTGGGAGTCACACACGCAAATTATTGAAATATATCGAGTGCAGTGCTTTGATGTGTCGCGTCAACTCGTACATCAATGAGAAGTTTGATTATCCTCTCCCTTGCGGACTTAACTGCACATGCCTTTGGCTGTATGACAGGTTGGCCACACACATGTAGGGCCCACCTGTCATACACGCAAAGGCAGGAGCGTCCCTCCCTCGCCCATGAGTGTGGTGGCTGGCAAGACTAGGAGAAGCTTTCGCTACACGCTCTCCCTCCCGCACGCGATGGACATGAAGCAGTTCAATCGGTGTCAGATGGCCAGAAGTGTACTATAGTACTCCTCCAGTGCAGTAGTATTCCATCATTGTTCGACTTCCCGAAGAGGCGAAGAGCCAAGCAGAGCCCGGACACTCGTGTGGCAGTTTCATGTGTATAGTAGTCTAGGATAGCATGTACCGTGCCTGTAAGCTTAAAATCGTTGGGGTCGGCTCCATGCTATGTGGCCGTCTCGAAGTTTAAAAAAATAATAAAATAGTCTTTTGGCCCTACCCGAAAACTACTGCGCGTACTGCCCGGGAAAATCCCCGCCCTCAACTTTTAACTACGCGAAAACAGTTCGAGCTTGTTCGTTCTATATAAATACAATACTTACTGTATGTTTATTCACCCGTGGGGTTGTTCAATGAATGGAGGGGCAGGGAGCACAAGTGAACAATACTGTAGTACTACTAGTAGTAAGTAGGAGTCGTACAGTAGTCACCTTAAATAGAGAGTTTCTTTTCTTTAATGCCACGTACACAAATTGAAACGCTTGTTGTGGAGAGAAAAAAGATAATCACCCCACTATATATGGACGTAGGGGCCTGAGCGCTTGCTTTACTAGGGTTGCTCTCTTCATTCTCTCATCCTCTCCAGATATAAACAAGACAGCGGTAGCGACATTTTCTCTCTGCTCACCGCTGGTCACAGATCCGGTCGGATCCCTTCGGCCGGTGTGTGTAGTGGACTAAAAGGTGCATCGTTCACGCGGTCATCGCCACCGAGGGAGAAAACCCACAGCTGCCGGAGGGGCCTGATCCTCTGCCCTGACGTTCTCTCCGACACATGGCCGGCTCGGGACGTCCTCCGACCCTTCTTCCTCCCTGCCGTATTGTCCGCAGATCCGACCTGCCACCGCTGACATCCCGGCGACCCTCAGGTATAAGTTCTTCGAAAGCGGCCTTGCTCTACTGCCCCAGCTCCCCACGTGTCTGCATGTGCATCTGCTCCCATCAGCTCTTCCAAAGCCACCTAAATTTTTAGTATTATTAGAGGTAAAGCTACTTCATGCATTCGAATCTAGGGCTTTGTTCAAACAACGAAGAAAGAGGGGAAAGTTTTAGCATGAATCTAGGACTTGATTCAAAGAGGAAATAATATGGTGAAAGTAGTAAAGACCGGATACCCAACCGGTCTCTTGGTTGAAAAGGGAAATAATGGGAAAACGCAGTACAAACTGGATAAGGAACAGATCTATTATTAGTTGAAAAAAGGATAGAAAGTGGCAGCTGGTGGACAAGTCAACATAGTATGTCCAGGATTAGATTTGCTGCCATCACATAGTAAAAGGTCTCCAGGACTAGATTTGCTGCCCTCACATAGTAAAAGGTCTCAGGATTAGATTTGCTGCCCTCACATAGTAAAAGGTCTCCAAGATTAGATTTGCTGCCCTTACATAGTAAAAGGTCTCCAGGATTAGATTTGCTGCCCTCACATAGTACAATAGCACTCCTGCTGTTTTCCCCAGTATGATAAGTAAGTTGCTCCTTTACGCTGCTGAGTGTCCTGGTGTCCCCACAGTCCCATGCCCTTAAACCAAGTCTTTAGCTGCTATTGATTTACTGTGTCTGGTAAACAAGCAATGCAACCATTAAAGTAATCTCATATTTGAGGAATCTCATTGTTGATCGTAATGCTTCTAGTAACATGAAGCATCGCTGACGTTTTAAAATTTCTATTGTCCTTGCGTGATTGCCATGAACATAATTAAGATGCTTCTTTTCATTTTGTATATGTTTCGTATATTCTTATTGACCAGCAACTGTTTACTTTCTATCTTTTTGTGCAGATAGGGATATCCATTTCACCTTGTTGCTATTGTGACCTTTTGGTGAACTGCAGAAAACACATTTTTTGGAATGAGTGTCTGGTGCAGTTCAACTAAAATGTCACGTGGGCAACATCTCTCAATTTTGGTGGAACTGCACAAAATGGTGATTGGAGTTTCCAAAATCTCTGTCAAGTTCTGCTGGTAATCTCGTGCAACATTTTATTAGCCTTTGCAAGATGGAGCCGTCACTGTCGCCACAATGGCACTTTATTTTAGTGGAACTGCACAAAAGGATAACAAAATTATAGTTGCACCTTACATGAGCCGGACAGCCAACCTTAATGTTCCTCAATTTTAGTGGAACTACTAAAGAAGAACCTGCCAGCTCACAAGAGCAAGTACTTCTTGCTAGCTGAATGATGCAATCTTTGCTTCATTTCAGGTGAACTGCAGAAAAAGGCGCATGAATTGAATCATGGAACTCCAGGCAGACCTCATCCAAGTAGAGCTGGAGGTTGAGTTCAAGGAGGCCGCTATTAAAGCGAAATCATGCTCTCCTGTCTCCTTGTTTGTGTTGTGCAAACATGCTGTGCAAACATGAATACTCAACTACAGATGTTGTGACGCTCAAGAGCATTCGCCAAGTTCTTCGATTGTATGACATGGCTAACCAAGATGGATTTAATCCCGATATTCACTTTATCAAAAGGCTCTAATGGGTTGGTTCTGAATCTTGCAAGCTGGGAATCAGTGAGATGTGTAGGCACCTTTGTTGTACTTATTATTTGGATCTTATTTGTTGGTTTTGAATCTTGCAAGCTGGGAATCAATGAGATGTGTAGGCATCTTTGTTGTACTTATTATTTGGATCTTATTTGTTGGTTCTGAATCTTGCAAGCTGGGAAACACGGCATGATGATGCATAGGACAACAACCATAACAAACAATTCAAACTTGGTAGTATTATCTTTTGTGAAAGTGCGACAAATGTGATGATCATGTGCGTCCTGAGAATAATAATTCTAATTGTTGTGCATGTTGATCCTGTGGCACTGATAGAACGAGCGAATGCATTGCTTATTTTAAGTACAAATTTCTATTAAAGCTAATTAAATTTAAGTAAAGTGACCACTAACCCCTGTTATTACAGTACCAATACAGACCCCCTCATGAACCGACGTGTGGCCGAGGGTGCATCTTCTGCCGGACGTGCAGCGGACGAGGGAGGGGTAGTAACTATTGTCCCATGTACACACTCAGCTTACTGTTGAATCCAATTCCCCAAGAGATGGAAAACGAACTGCTGCCGCCGCCTACACACTCGTTCACTCGAAGAGACTCCAATGGCGATCCGAGGGGTGAGCCTGCTGGATATGGACTTCAGCAAGGAGTTCCCCTTTGAGTTCGCCGTTCAGTCCTATGGCTGCACCAAGTTGAATGTGATGTACACCAACGATATGGACTCGGTGAAGCTCTGCCTCGCCTCAGTCCTATGGCTGCACCAGGTTCTGGAGCATTCGCCCGTTTCATCGGCAGCGCCGACTGCACCTTCGCTACGGTGGAGAGAAGGAAGAACGCGACGATTCTGCCATCTGGTGCAACAAGCTTGTCGACATCCAGAAGCAATACAAGATCATCAGCAACGTGCAGGAGAAGGACTCTATGGTTGACCTCGCTGAGACCATCATCGACCCCTGATACGCCAACATGAAAGAAGACGACCTGAACACGTGGGAGGTACCTCTGAATCTAGCCTACATTACCTACGCGGCCAAGGGCGCATACGCATGCTACGACATGTACATGCAGATCTTGGACATGAGGGCGTGTCTGCTTCCTGTAACCGACGAGTACACGGACAGCCGCAGCGTCATGATCAAGCGTGCCAGGAAGGTCTAGATGTTGTACTTTATCTGTTTATAAGCACCTTTATCATGTGAGTGTTTCATGCATTAGCCTATGTGTCGTAATTATCTGTTTTGTCCGAAATATTTCTTTTAAGAACCCATTAACCTGATTGCTTTTTTAGTGACAATTTGCTTATGTATGTAAACTAGTTCACTTGTTCGTAAAAAACTAGTTCACTCGGCTACCGTGCTTTGAATCTCCTTCCTCCCAACATATTCCCCTCCTCGGGTGGACCCAGCAGGTCTGAATTTTCTCCCACTTTCTTTTTCGATGTAAACTGAGTTTTCTCCCAGTACTTTCCCCTAGAACCAACTCAAATGTCCGACGTCCAGCCTAAAAAATAATAATACCCCACATACTATTAACTCATAAAATTAAAAAGATATTTTATTTCGTAAGGTGAAAGTTCTTACAAAATAATAATAACAATTGTTTATATATAACTTGGCAAGTTAACTCCTAGTGATTGCGTACATAAGCTTGCAAAGATTTTACTGACGTGCAATCATGTGTTTATGTTTTTATAACATTTCTCCGTCTAGCCCAACATGATATTTTCACCAAGTCCGCGGCTTTCGAGAAAAATGCAAATGGGATTTAAATGGGCAGCATAGATGCTACATCATTGTTTCACCCAGCCCACCAAATGGACTAAAAAACAAATGGACTGACATCTGGGTCCATGGCCACAGCCCAGTTTTTTTGTGATTTTCCAAGTAAGTCGCTTTGTCAGGCCTGTTGGGCTGCAAATCTTTCAAGACGAGGAGAGCTTTCATTCGGCTGGCCGAGAAAATGGCCCATCAGTAAGGAGAAATGGGTTGTACATTTTTAAAACACATCAAACCGGCAATTAGTTTCAAATATCTTTTTTTCATTTCGAGATTTTAAATTACATTAATTTTTATGCGTGGAGAATTTGTTGGACTTTATATTGATATACAATTATTTTTAAAATCAGTTTGAATGTGAGTCGAAATTTCGGGATTAAAAATAGTTCGGACTGCACCGAAATATGCAAAATTTCGTATAATTTTTTAACCGTGGCGACAATATGGGTTGTGATGCTAACAAAAGAATATGGGCTCCAAAAAAACCTTAAGAATTAGCAAATGGGTTGTATGCTGTTTTCCACAGATTTGAGGCTTTCCTAAAAAAAGGTTGACGCACAAGCAGTGATTGTTGGATGGCCATCCAATGGCCGCCGTGCTTCTTTAATCTCTGCTCTTCCTGCTCCAGCTGCTCAAACAGGCATCGGCGGGACTGCCTGCTCCCTCCTCCCTGCGGCCGGCTCTGCTGCCGCGCAGGCCTCACCGCCCCACCGTATTCCCATCGCTGGCCTAGCCATCCCTCTACTCACCCACACCTGCTGTTATTCTCCGGCGATGGTAGACGAATCAGTAAACCCTCGTACAGTCGTACTCCCCTCCGCGTGGGAAACAACTGCCGAGTCTTCCCTGCCTCTGTGTCGTTCCCTTCCTAGGCCTTGCCGTCGTCCACCACCCTGGTGCTCTCAGCGCGGCCTGGTCAACGTGGTCAACAACCGACATGCATCTGAAGTGGACTTTACGTGGAGAGGCTGATAGTTGGGTCCATGGCCGCACGCAAGGAAATGCCTCCTTATTACGCGCAAAATAATGATTCCTCCACCTGACATCAGGGACCCACTGAAAGGGCCTCTGTTTTTCACGAAAAAAACATTACCGCCGCTGACAGCTCGGACCCACCAGCTATATCTTCGCACACAAGGAAGTGCCTCCTTATTACGCACAAAAAAATGAATACTCCCCCTGTTAGCTGGGACCCAGTATAGTGGCAGGCTGACTTGTGGGCCTACCAAGTTGATGGGGACGGAGGGCTTTGTCAACATAGTCAATATGCACGATTCTAGCTCTAGTGACCGTACGATGTCCATCCAACGGCCGTAGTGCTTCTACAACCTCTGGTCTTCTTGCTCCAGCCGCCCAAACCAGCGCCGGTCGTGCCTCATGCTCCTGCCTCCCGTGGCCGGCTGCGATGCGGCGGAGGCCTCACCGCCCCCTACTACTCTCACCGCTGGCCAGGCCATCCCTCTACTCACCCACACCCCCTGCTATTCTGCGGCGACGACAGCCTCACACCGCAGCGAACTAGTGAACCCTCGTACTCCTCTACGCGTGGGCATCCACTGCCGCGTCTTCCCCGGCTCCGCGTCATCCCCTTCTTAGGCCTCGTCGTCGTCCACCGCCCTGGTGCTCTCGGCGTGGCGTGGTCAACGTGGTCAAGGAATGGCTTCCATCGGATGTGGACTGTACGTGGAGAGGCTGACAGCTGGGTCCACGGCCACAGCAAGGAAGTGCCTCCTTATTAAGTGCAAAATAATTATTCCTCCACCTGACAGCGGGACCCATCGGACGGGCCATCGTATTTCGTGATAAAACGATTCCCCCTGACTGCTGGGACCCACCAGCTACATCTTTGCACGCAAGGAAGTGCATCCGGGCAAAAAAACGATTCGCCCCCTGACTGCTGGGACCGACCAGCTACATCTTCGCAGGCAAGGAAGTGCCTGACAGTCGGGACCCACCTCGTCGAAGCGTACGTAGCATTGTCATTCTGGTCGCGAACGTGTACGTACATACCGGTCGATGTAGAGGTGTGCACGTGTCGTAGTAGAGGCGCGCATGTGTCGTAGTAGAGGCGCGCACGTGGCATTTACACGTACATATAGCGGCCAGGGTGCAAGAAAGAAAATACGGCCACGTATGTGTACATACTGGCGGGGTCTCGAACGCCTACTTCGCGCATACGTACGGCGACAGCTCGTGTACATGGCTGGGTCGGAACGGAGAAATAGCGTCGTCGTCGTGTTCATGGGGAGGCAACGGAATGCGTCGTGTTCATCGGGAGGGCTTGGACGGAACAGGCGATGGAAACGAGGCTTGGCGTACCGCAGAATAGAGGAAACGACCTTGTGTTCGACCGGCCATGTTCGAAACAGGATCCTGTTCATCGGGAGGGGCCTGGCGTACCGTAAAATGGAGGAAACGGACCTCCTACGGTCGAAACGGGGGTCCTGTTGACCGGGAGGGGTGTGGCGTACCGCAAAGCGGAGGAAACGGACTTGTGTTGGAGCGCTACGGTCGAAACGGGGGTCCTATTCATCGGGAGGGGTGTGGCGTACCGCAAAACGAGACTCCACAAGATACTGTTCATCTCCACCGTCGACCTCCTCCAGCCTCCACGGGCTCCTGTTCATCCAGCCTCCACAAGCTCCTGTTCATCCAGCCTCCACCGCGCGCTACTCCACCGGCTACTGTTCAACCATCCCTCCATCGTCTACTGTTCATCCAGCCCTCCACCACACCACCGGGTCCTGTTCATCCAGAGGCAACGCCACCGCTCACTGTTCATCCAACCCCCCCCCTCGCGCGTAACGATCACTGTTCACCCCGTCGATCAGCTTCAGTTAGCAGCAGTAGCGAATGAATCCTCGATCGGGTTCAGTTAACAGCCATCGATTGATCGCTCGGGTTCAGTAACGCGTAACCTGCAGTGCAATCGCTCGGGTTCAGTTAGAGCCCAATGCCTCGCACACACACGTGTACGTGTACGAGAGAAACGTGCATCACTTGGCCCCCGACCTCCCACTGTCACCGGGAACTCCCCGAAATTTTCCTCCCCCTCGCTTCTACCATGGTTTTTTCCGTCATGGACGGCCCAAAGAATGTCATGCAGCTGCGTCTGCGGCCCGCCCAGGACGAAAAGCCCATTTTTTGTCATGAGTTTTTGTCATAGAAGTAGGAGCCCACCACATCTATGATGATACCGGGTTTTGTCACAATTATCGTCATAGAAGTGTCATATGTATGACAAAAAAAATTTCGTTCGGCCCAAAATGTCATGGATGTGTCTTTTTTGTAGTGCATGCCGAGTTCTCCTACAACCAGAACTTCCAAGCGAGTTCGGCAAGGCCCCATTCGAGATTCTCTATTGCGGAAAGTGTCGTACTCCTCTTAACTGGTCAGAGTCTGGTGAACGCCAACTTCTTGGTAATGACTTGATCACAGAGGCAAAAGAAATGTGCAAAGTCATTCGTGATAATCTCAAAGCCACACAATCATGCCAGAAGAGTTACTATGATAGCAAGCATCGTGACTTGGCTTTCGAGATCGGAAACCATGTCTACCTCCGCGTCTCTCCAATGAAAGGTACTCGTCGCTTCGGTATCAAAGGGAAGCTTGCCCCTAGATACGTGGGTCCTTTCAAGATCATCAGCAAAAGAGGTGATCTCGCCTATCAACTTGAGCTTCCCTCCATCTTTGCAAACGTGCACAATGTGTTTCATGTCTCTCAACTCCGCAAGTGTTTCAAGACTCTTGACCACACCGTCAACTTCGAAGACATTGATCTCCAAGAAGACTTGTCTTATCATGAGCACCCCGTTGCTATCCTTGAAGAAGCTGAGCGCAAGACTCGCAACAAGTCTATCAAATTCCTGAAAGTCAAGTGGTCACATCATTCCGACCGTGAAGCCACCTGGGAACGCGAGGATCACCTCCGTTCTGAGTACCCGGAGTTTTTCCTGTCCTAGATCTCGGGACGAGATCCTTTCGTAGTGGTGGAGTGTTGTAACACCCCGTATGTAACTTGCCATATTTGTATCCCAACTCCTGCCATTTCCGGCACTAAGTTATTCTATTTCCTCGTTGTCGGGTTCTTGTCTCCGTGTGTTTTTATCTTTGTCATGCATCTCATATCATGTCATCATGTGCATTGCATTTGCATACGTGTTCGTCTCATGCATCCGAGCTTTTTCCCTGTTGTCCGTTTTGCATTCCGGCGCTCCTATGCCCTCCGGTGTCCCTTTCTACCTCTTTTCGTGTGCGGGTGTTAAACTTTTCGGATCGGACTGAGACTTGTCATGCGGCCTTGGTTTACTACCGGTAGACCGCCTGCCAAGTTTCGTGCCATTTGGACTTCGTTTGATACTACAACGGTTAACCGAGGGACCGAAAAGGCCTCATGGGTGTTGCAGCCCAACACCTCTCCAAAGTGGTCCGAAACCCACCTAATACCCCTCCATCACCTAGGCCATTCGATCACGATCGCGTGGCTGCAAACCGTGCTCAATTTGGAGCCTCCTAGCTCCTCCTACCTCTATAAATAGATCCCTCCATGAAAATCCCGAGTCTCCTCCCCCCGAAACCCTAGCAAACTACCCCCGCCGCCGCCGAACATGTCCGGCACCGACCGGACACATCGCCACCGCCAATCCTGAGGCGCTACGTGGCCCGCGCCTCCTCCCACCGCCGCCGGCCCGGGCAACCCGCAATCGGCCCACGAGGCCCATCTGCCTCGCTCCGCCCTTCTCCTCCCACGTGCCGCCCGAGCCGCCCCGCTCCGGCCGTCGCGCTCTTCGTCGCGCCGCCGCGCTTCCCGACGCCAACGAGCTCCGCCACCTCACCGCACCTCGCCGTCCGGTCGCCTCCACCGCCCCGGCGAGTCCACGGCGTGCTCCGGCGACCTCCACCGTCCGACCTCCTTCCTCCCGGCGAGAACCCGCGACGCTCCGGCGAACAGGAACTCCGGCACCGACGAACATCGGGCCGCGTGCAACTACAATACCCGTCGGATCTGATCCAGATCTAGATCCACTCAGTTGAGTTTCTCCCAGAAACCCTAATATTTTTGCTATATTCATCATGTCATAACTCTGCAACCATTGCGCCGATTCATGCGTGTAGCATATCAAAATGTTCGTCTCGACGAGTACTTCATTTCATCTCATTGCATCATTTTCATTTGAGCTCACCTTGATGCCTGAAATGCTGTTGGAAGAGGGCTATGTGATGTTAGTTTCAGATTATTATTAGCAAATGCACTTTTGTCATTTTTGCCATGATTAATGTGTGCATGCTATGATCTTGAGCTCTACACGTGTTTTGAAGTATGACATGCCATCTTTACAAGGGTGTATGCCATGTATTTTTGTGATCTCTGTGGTGACTAGCACAAGCATGCAAAGTAGCTCCCTCAATGTTGCTGATTTCAGGGACTTCGAAATATTCTAAGTCTCTGCCCTGTCATTATTTGTAACATCCCAAATTTTCAATTTGGAATGTTATACACTAGATCATCTTTGCATATCATATTAATTGCATTTTGGTTGATCCTAGAAATTTTTCGCAAATCAAGGACCCTCGGAGAGAGTTGGGGATTTCGTTATTTTCATATTTGAGTTGTGTCAAATTTTGAAAATATGATCATTTAATTTTATTTATTTTATCTTCAATTATTTCTATTACAAAAATATGAGAGAGGGGTAAAATGACTTTCCCAAAATAAAGAAATATTGAGGATTTTAAAAAAATCAAATAAGATTTTTATTTGGTTTTATTTGCTATTTTATTTGAATTTAGGAAAAATGCGCGTTTTTCAAAATTGCATTTAGGCCCCAAATAAATGTTCATCTTGTGCGGCTTGATTTTAGAAGCCGGGGAAAATTTATTTCGGGATTTTTGGAGTCCGTTTAGTAGTCCTTTTGTTTTTTTCCGAGCGTAAGTTTTTAAAAAAAAACGTCCTAACCGACCTACGGGCCGTGCTAGGCCCGGACTCCCCCGGACCTAGCCTTTATAAGCCGCCGGCCCACCCCGGGCCAAAACCCTAGCCGCGCCGCCTCGAACCCCGCGCCCGCCGCCGCCGTCGCCGCGCC